>NW_008593629.1:867-4135 GCF_000691845.1 Merops nubicus | reverse complement strand
AGGGGTGGAAGCAGATGTACCTCTCAGCCACTACTCCTCCACCCTGTCCCTGTCCTTCGCTCCTGAGGGCTCTCTCTGACCATGACCTGTCTCTTCCTCTCCTCTTGTTTTAATCACAGGGAGTGCTGGGTCAGCAGCATCAAGCATGGAGAGGTGTCTCCTTCTTGGGTGGAAGCAGAGGCACCCACAGTCCAGTGGCTTCATGAGCATTGTCAGCAGAGCCAGGAAGGGCACCAGGTATCTGAGCCCAGCTCCTGCCCAGGCCTTGCTGGGGTGAGGGGCTAGGAGGACATGGCACAGGTACAGCAGAGTGCATTGCCACAGTCTATGGCCTGAAGTGTCCTCTTTGGTCGGTTGCTCCCAGCCCCTGATAGATCTGTGAGCCCTGGGGTACAGAAATCACCTGGCAGAGGGTTACACTCCTCCTATCCCCATCGTGGGACGTGTCCCTGCAGGTCCCAGGCCCCCGCCCCAGTGCACATGGGCCCTGTGTCACTCAGCCCCATCACAGCACACTCTCCATGTGTGCCAGCAGTGAGCCCTGTTTGTTTTCCTAGCTGGACTGGAGAACCAGCCCAGCAACATGGCCAGACTATGGGAGCTGAGCTCTGGGGACAGCTATACTAGCTGCCACCCCAATCTCTGCCTGCAGCAACTGCTGGGGTGGGACCACAGCACAGCAGTAAAGCTTGATATTCACACACCCACCAGGCAGCCGCTCTCCATCCTAGGATGATGCCAGCCTGAGCTGCCACTCTAGGTGGTCTGAGTGGGTTATGGGAGCTCTTGGGGACACTATAGAAAACACGTGCCCTGCTCCTGGCTGCACACTGAGAGCTCCTGACTGTATGGCAATAAGGGAGAACATTTTTTAAAAGATGAGAAGATCACAAAGTTTCTGAATCCTTTTGAAGTCAGCGCTTTCGTTCTGTGGCAGTATGTGCAGAACATGGTGATACATTCACTGTCCTGTGCTTGGGCAAGACCCTGAGCGTCACCCAAGTGTGGCACTGCCACAAGTCATGGCCCTGCCATGGCTAATGTATCAGTGTGCCCTGAAATGGGTTTTTCCTGCCCTGGCAGGAGCCCAGCTTTGCCCAGTTAATGGAGGGGGAACTGGGAACAAACCTGACCACCGTCCCATTGTTTGGAGGCCTCCCAGACCTTGGCTGTACTGCAGGAGCTTCCTGCTTGCCCAGTCTCCTGATTGTCCTGATTTGGTTTTATCTTGGCATAGAAGATCTGTCTACAGTGTATTTTCCACCTAGCATGTGCTGGTTTGGCTGGGGACTCACCCACATGGTGGTGCATGTGATCCCAGGGCAGAGCAAGGTCCTGAGGCTACAAGGCAGTCCCTGGGGTGAAAACTGCATCCCCACGAGATGGCTGCACAAACCTCTCCCTTAGGATCATTCCTGAGACAGGACGGGGCCAAGTTACTTCCCGCTGCTGTTTGCAAACTGAGGGGTTCTCTGGTGTCCAGACTGACACTTGTTGTGGTTTCCAGCTGGTAATACATGTTTCTGCTCCCCATTTCTCAGCCAAGGAGTATTAACTTTGCAAGGCTGCAGTGAAACCCCTCCCCAATGAGTTTATCAAGTCCTTCATGTGACCCCATTTCAGGCCATTTTGCACCATGATGGGAGTGATTTGTCTTTTGTTTTCTTTTTTAGAATCCTTCTTAGGGCTAAGCTACATTTAGGCAACAGCAGCTTGTCGCTCACACCACCCTTGGGTGTTGGCTGCTGACAGGTCTGGTGCAGCATCCAAAGATCAGCACAGCTGACAGAACTTGTCCTCTGGTCTGAACCCACTGCAGAAGCAGGAGCTTGGTGCATTTCCATCTGACTCGCAGCAAAGGTGATTTGTTTGAAATAATTCCTGTGGCCTCTGCACTTATTTTGGGCATTGGCTTGAGGAGGCCAGGTTAAATCTATGCTGCTAGAGAGCTCCAGCAGCTGAGCTTCATCCAGAAGAAGCAGTCGGAGGGTATGGCTCAGCTCTTATTCTTAACAGGCTCAAATTAGATCTGGGAAGTACAAGTTGATGAGTACAGATAGGTGAGCCCAGCTCCAGATTAGCAGCTTTCACGACAGAGCTGGGGTGCTCCCGATGAAAACAGTTGCCATTTGGGATCAGCTTCACTCCAGCAATATTGCAAGTTTGTCAAACCCCTTTGAAGGCCTGGGCAGGTGGAAGGGGCGTGGGAAGCTGTAAATAAGTGGGAGCTTTAAAAAATGACCAATAATTCCCCCAGTACATTAACAGGGGTCACTCACAGATCCCTCCTGAAGGAACCCAGCTCTTCACTGGAAAACCCAAATACTTCCAAAGGCACAGTCAGAGCAGCGCAGTGCGGTTCCTGTGCAGGGAGCAGCCTGCAGCTGAGCCTCCTTCTTCACTGCCCAAGGACAGTGATGTCCCTTGGCAGGTCCCTGTGCCACCCGCTCCCCATGCCTCGCTGCGTTCTGCCTGGAGTTTTGGGGATGCACACCACAAAGCAAAAGAAACAGAGAGTCTAAGCCTACACACTGCCTGGCAGAAGGTAAGTAACACAGGCTGGGTCTGGCCGCAGGAGACAGCTGCTCCGTGCTGCCCCGTGGGGTGCAGAGTGGGTGAGGGGGCTGCATCCCTTTGGCATCACCCATGCCAAGTCCGGCCCGGGCTGGGGGCTGCCCAGGCCTTTCCTGCGTATGGAGAAGATGGAAAACCCCACCAGTGTGGTCTCTCAGCGTGTCTGCCAGGCCCAGTGGCACAGAGGCACCCCAACGGCGGTGCAACCATTCCTCTCTCAGGCCCTGAGGGCAAAGGTGGGGAGGAGGACTGGACCTACCCCCTTGCCATGGTGCTGGGAGGGGCCGAGGGGCGTGTGGGCAGCCGGGTGGGTGTGGGGATGCCCAGCTGCTGTGGGTGGGCAGAAGCAGGGCAGTGAGTGGTCCGGCAGGAGAAAGCCCTGCGTGCACAGCCCGAGCACCCCGTCCTGGGGCCCTGGGATGCGCATCCTCCCTGCACACCCCACACTGGGGGCTCACAACCCCTCTTCCCCAGGGTGGGCTGGATGCGGACCCCTCCCGTGCTCACAGCAGCTGTGGCCAGCTCCTTGCTGTTGCTGTGCTCAGTGAGTATGGATGGCCTGTCCCTGGGGGAGCCTGACCCCTCACAGCTGCCTTTCTCTAATGCCATCCCAAAGCAAGTCCTTGCTTCCCAGGAGCATCCCAGGGAGCCCTCACGTGCTGTTCAGCCCCCCCGATGGCCACCCCCTCTGTGT
>NW_008593629.1:369-835 GCF_000691845.1 Merops nubicus | reverse complement strand
CGGTTTCCCTGCTCTGCAGCGGCTGAGCGTCCTCTGGGGGTGATGCTGTCCTGGCCCCTCTCCACCACACAGCGCTCCCCCTGCCACTTTGCATGCTGCAGCAGATGGTGGAGGTGACATTTGTCTGCGAGTGACGTGCTTGATGGTGTGGCCGTGTCCTCCCCGCCTCCTCCTTTTGCCCTGGATGGAGGAGCCTCAAGCCCACCCATCAGAGGCAGGACAGGCAGGACAGGTCCCTCCCAGCCCCCCAGCCTTTATCACAAGCACCCCAGACATCTGCACCTCCTGTCCATCTGCATTGCCACCAAACCCCCCTCCCAGTGAGCTGGGGCACCAGGGTGGCGGGAGGGGCGTTGTCCCGGAGGCCGAGCACCCATCGCCGCAGGGGGCTTGAGAGGAGGTTGGGTGGGGGCCGGGCACGGGGGACTCCTGTTCGTTCTCCGTTTTCTGCCTTAATTAGAACCCG
>NW_008593629.1:0-336 GCF_000691845.1 Merops nubicus | reverse complement strand
AGCCAGCCATCTTTTTTTATTACAGCGTAATGGGGCTGCTCGCGAGGCGCCGTGCGATTTGTCACAGGCCTCGTTCCCTGATAACGGGCATTTGTCATCACTTTCTTCCCGTGTTAATGTCATCATCGGCGAGCTGACAGGCAGACCCGTTGAGGGAGCACTGGCGACAGACCACATCCGTCAACCTAATATTTCCATGGCTGTGGGGATCAGCCAGGCTGCGAACACACATTAAAGTGCTTATGAGGGGAGGGAAAAAAAAAACCAAAACCCTAAAAAAAAGAAAAAAAAAAAAAGCAGGCGTTGTCATTAATTAAAACATTAGTGCGGGTGGGC
>NW_008593628.1:16283-24907 GCF_000691845.1 Merops nubicus | reverse complement strand
AGGGAGGGACTCTAAGCTCTGAGAGCCATTGTGTAAGTCACCAGAGAACCATCAGCATTAAGTGGCAATCAGCAAGTAAAAGCTATAGCAGAGCACGAAGGTAAACCAACTTCTCTGGGAGAAAGGAAAAAAAAAATCTTTCCTGGTACCTAGCAATCCTCATTCTGCTGCTTTTTGCCATTCCCAGACACAGGAATCCATCCTCCAGCTCCCTGCTCCTGAAGCAGTCAGGCCTCCCGTGCCGGGCAGGACCCAGTTCACCAGCTCTGCAGGCTAGGTTTATCCATTTAGCTGGTCAGGTTTAAAGTGTTTTGTAGCTGTGCTGAGAGGCAGCTCTTGTCTAATTCAGGAGGCTTTCCAGAGAGTGATGATGCTTTGGAGCTTGTTGGTGCTAATGTTCTAGTTTGTGATACACTGAGTGCCCTCCACTGGAGAAAACAGATCACACATTAAAGGCATGAACAAGTGATCCTGTCATTGCTATGCAGACTTTCTTCCTTCAGAAAAGAAAATTAAAGACACAGCATTGCCTTGCCCACCATCATCCCCTCCCGGACCCCTCTGGATCGTTAGATGTTTATATTGTGGATTTGCTGGCAGACAGTGTAAAACACTAAACAAAACACCTGCTCCTTTGGATATTGGGTAAACTGATCTTTTTCTAATCCAACCGACCTGTGTATCTTTCTTGGGCAAATTTTAAACTGTTTTTTCTTTTCCTGTAGACACAGGGTGAGACCAGGAAAAGGGCTGTTTGCAGATTAGAAGTGAAAGATGTGTTCAAGAGTTCAGGGGGCAGGGGACGCACGGACGGATCGTCCACCCAGGGCATTAACTGCACACCTCAAATCCAAATGTAAACTCCCTGCAAACAGCTTGGCTTTTCTTTTTTAATCTGGGTGCTTTTTAGTCAGAAAAACACCGAATTTGATAAACAATGCAGAGCTGAAGCTGCAGAATGACTGACACCTCTGTTCTTCTAAAGCCCTCTTCTCCCCTGGCTTGGAATTGGAGACTTCTCACAGCCCTGAGTGCTGGTCAGGACTTGAGCTGACCCCAGCCACAGACCCTGCACCAGGACTGAGGGTGTGATGCTGCTACCTCCTGCTTCACCTCCACCTAGTTTACTAGGGCTTGAGATAACTCTCCCCCGGTTCAACAGAAAGATGTCAAAGGATTTGGAGTAAGTGCAGGACCACGTGGAGCTCATTTGAGTTGGTGCTGGTGAACCCTGTTAACCAGGGGCAGCAGAGAACTGAGCCTCAGTGGAGCCCCACGCAGGTCCCATTCGTGGTCTCAAAGCAAACTCAGAGGACAGCACTGTACTTACTGTCCCCCAGCATCTGCAACCTGAGTGCCTAAAGCTCCTGTATTTGAGCTGCCTCTCCAGCTGGTGCTCCCCCCCTGTGCTACAGAGACATCGGGCCCTTGGGAAACAGTTCCTTGCCCCGATCTTGAGTTTAGATGCCAGAATGGTGAAAGGACTTTTTATGAAGTTTGCCATCAGCCAACCATTTTACATTATTTATTTTAAAAAAAATATTTCCCAGGAGGACCCTGCTCAGCATTTTACAACCCGTATCTCTGGAGGTTTCTATGTACTACTGCTCTTAATTTCACCCTAAGACAAAATGAAAATTGCATGACATTCAAGGTCAGATTCTGAGTTCTTCTGTTTGAGCTCCTTATTTCTGGCTCAGACCAAAAGAGCATTGCCTGCCCCTGCAACACATTCCAAATGAAGCCATCCCTCGCCCGCTCACCTCCAGGTTCTCCAGTGGACCAAAAATGTTGGGGCACAGAATGGGCAAAGGAGTTAAACTCAATTTAAAGAAAAAACAACAATCCACAAAACCATCCATAGAACCCAACTTTTTGTCCCCTGTATCTGCATCCAGACTGCAACATCTCAAAGCCTGCAAACAAAAAAACTTGGTTTTGTTTGTCCTTTTATGAGACTTCTTTGCCATGTCTAGATCAGAGATTGATTTCCGTAAGACTGCCATATACTTGAGACTCAAAATTCCCACATTCCTACAAAAAGTTTTAACCAATTTTGTTTTCATAAAAATCCTGTGATACTGTAATGGAAAAAATCACAGATTCCAAACCAGAATATTTTCATACCAAAGCTAAAACCAATCAAGCTTCCACTCAACAGCACACGTCACCTCCAGTCCCCCAAAAACCACTTGAACATTTTCCAGAGAGGAAGAACTGGGAAAGTTTTAATCAGTCTAAAGAAGTGACTCTAAAAGGTAAAAACCTCAAAGGAGAAATGAGGATGAAAATGCCTGTTTGTGGTTTTGCTCCATTCCTCCTTGCACTCTGTGCAAGATCTCTGCACAGAGAAACCTGAAATGTTCTAAGTGCTCAGTTGATCCTCATCCAGCTGGCAAAGCTTCCTGCCACCTGATCAAGAGTTACTGAGATAAATCACCCATACTAATAAGTTTGTGTGTCATGGGATCTAGAGTTTCTCTTCCAAGACAATGGATCTGTACCTGTCTAATTAAGTTTTTGATCAATACTAACAGTTGTGATTATTTTTTATATATGTATATGTCAAGTATATATCATAGAATGGTTTGGGTTGGAAGGGACCTCCTTAAAGTTCTCCTCATTCCAACCCCCTGCCATGGGCAGGGACATCTCCCACTAGAGCAGGCTGTGCAAGGCCCCCTCCAACTTAGCCTTGAGCAGGTCCAGTGATGGGGCATCCACAGCTTCCCTGGGCAACCTGTGCCAGTGTCTCACCCCAACTCAGAGTGAGGAACTTCTTCCTAAGGTCCAATCTAAATCTCCTCTCTTCCAGCCTGAAGCCATCACCCCTTGTCCTATCCCTACAAGCCCTTGCCAAAAGTCTCTCCCCAGCTTTCTTGTAGGCTCCATATATACACACACACACTCCCAAGTTCATTTCAGCCTTGTGCCTTTTACAACACCAACTTCTGTCCATGCACACACACTTAGACATGAACTGCAACAACAACTAACATTTACATGGTGTGACTTGCAGAATGTGCCCACCCAGCAGCCCTCACACCCTGCCCATGAGGCAAAGAAGAGTGTGTCTGTTCCCTCCTGCAGTACCACCTGATGGGTTAACTGGAGATTTGCAGCCCTCAATTAACTTCTCCCAGTAGCATCAGATCAGCAGGATGCTGGAAGGAAATGAGCTAATGTTTTTTTGACAGTGTCTTCTGTTCTGCCTCTGGAGATCTCTAAGGTTTGCACAGCCCCTGCACAAGCTGATTCAAAATACTCCTTAGGAGAAAGACAAGAGAAAAATTAGCAAACTGAAAAGGTGCTTGGGCCTGTCCCAGGTATTGCCAGGTCCACGGTTACAAAGCTCATGACTCAGGCAGCAAATGGCACTCTGTATTTCCCCTTGCTCTGCTCAGCCCTTACGTTGTGTTCCTGTTGCATTTTCAAGGCTTTACAAAACCATTTCGGCTTCTTGGATAGATTTAGAGGTTTCAGGCACACAAAGAACAATCACAGTCATCCAGACAGAATATAAGACAAGAATCCTCCCCAGAACGTTTCCACAACAGACCCACCATTTCTGTGATGCCATCCATCTCCTGAAGATGTGTGGCCCTGATCTGCAATCCACAAAGGATGGAGGAGCCACCCAACTCCTGAGCGAGCTGCTGCTGCTGCTGTGTGTAACAACCTGCACTAGTGCAGAGCTTTCAGTCAGAGCTCTTTGGAGGAGTCTGTTTTCAGCAGAAGCCCTGCAGCAGTGTTTTCCCCTGTCCAACTTCAGTCTTCCATCAGTCACACATGAACCTTTACTCCCAGCATCTCCTTTTTTATCAGTTGTTAATGCTGTCAAGGTGTACAACAGCTCCTCTAGCGTGCAACCAAAGACACAACCCCAATACAGCCTCTAACTAAGGAATTTTTGCTTTTTAGTCTAACTGTGAAGGTTGATATGACTCAAAGCATAGAATCAGATCCTCTCAGCCGTGGTGCCCCCAGCTTCAGGCTCTGCATCCCCTCCAAGAGGGTAGGTAACACTCCAGGACAAGCTGGACTCTAGTCCAAAGACTGAGTTTAGATGCTCTCCAGCTTTTTTTTCACACCATTACTCTCACAAGCATATCATCTTCACCAAGATACATTTCCTCTTTATTTAATTATGTTTTACTTAATTTTTCTCAGACATCTATTTTTATTCATAAATATATCTGCTTAGTGACAAGTGTCTAATCTGGACTCTAATTGCTTTTAAAGCATCTAACAACCTTAGTAAACCTCATCTAAAAATAAACAGGCAGCCCCACAATACAGACATTGCTTATCTTGAGATTAACTAGAACATAATTCCTCCTCAAATGCAAGCCCTGCTTTTCTATCCAAATGTCAATTCCTCAGTTTATACCTCTAATAAATAGTTTGCAGGATCATTTATCAGAATTTGCTGGCAGCACAGTAAGAGCCAAAAGATACTTAAGATGTTAACTGCTTACTTTTTTTTTTTATATTTAGGAGACTGAAATGAAAAGATGGTGGCAACCACAACAGTCTGACCACCTGCCATGTTAGCTGGGTGTGTGGTGCACTGGACAAAGTGGAAAACAAAATGCTGACAATGTTTTTCTGGAGTAGGTGGAAGCCTACCTGTAATCCCCAACTGCTATCAGGGCAGAGAGATACTGAATTAAAACACCAAGAAGTAAGACCCCACTCCAGCTGGAGAATTATTCAACACAGGACTGACTACACGCTTCATTAAGAGACTGTTAGAGGTACAAGTCATGTCCATGTTATCAGGAACTGCACCTTTAAGCAAATTTCTTCCCAGCTCCAGGATTCTGGGTCAGGAGGTGCCCATTATCAGGCAGGGGCTGGTGTAATTGCTCACTCATTAAAGGGAATGCCATTCCCCATTGTGAGCCCAAGGAGACTGATGAAGAGTTTCTCCTCGTGGGTGCTCCACTGCTTCCAAACACACGAAGTATTTCACACACTAGAATTACCTCCCAGCACTGTGGATGGAGGCAGGATGTTGTCCTTGGCCTCAGTGCACACAACCTGTTCTTGCAAGACCTCGTGCAGACATCTGGGATCCTGCTGTCCTCCAGTGCCACTCCCCTGCCCTCACCCACACCACATCAGTCATTCTTTCCAACCACTGGCAACAGAAGGTATTGACACCTCCAACCAGCCCCTTTAGCCTTCAAGTAAAGATCTTTCAAGTCGCTCCATTCAAAATGAACTTGCAAATTCTATGGGCTAAAAACATGTAGAAATCCTTCAAGCTAATCAGGCACATTTTGAAAGAAACAGATGTGTCCACATTTGCTGTGCACTAGTGGTGTACACACACAGAGAGACAGGAGCCTTTACATATGGAAATGGGTAGATGTATTTCCTGAACCAGCTTGCACATGGAATTTTGCTTAACGTGTACTTTGCACAATGCTGCTGAGATGAGAAGGGCCACAGACATCTGGGTGAAGTTAACTGGCAGCCCTTGCAAAACATGACTTCCTTCAAAGTGATTTACAGGCAAAACAATAATTACAGGGGGCACAACTTTGTGATTTCTAAGGTGTCTGCACCCAATTCTGAAACGTCTCTGCAGATGAGTGCCAAAAGGGAATGCAGAGCCTGCCTACCTGGATTGCTTTAGGAGAGGTCCCTGGGAAACCAAGCACTGGGGTGGCCCCAGGAGCCAGGGAGGACAGGGACACACAGGGCACCTGCATCAGGGCATTTCAGTTCTCCCAAGTAATCACACATTGAGTGACAGCAGGAGCCCAATCCAGCCCAAACCTGCTTCTGCAGTTTCTGACCCACAAAGACTCCTAAACCTTATGGGGTTTATTGCTTTGAAGGGTTGTCACAATCCTGTAAAGATGACACAAGGTCCCTCTGACAACAGAGTCCTCCCTAAGAGGTGTCCTAGCACAGCCAGAGCCATGTCAAAGGTCCTGTCCTTAGCCCATGTTTCCTAACGAGTAAAACTTCTGAAGAATACACTGGTTAATGAAGACACACAAGAAATGACTACATCTTGCCTCTCTGCTTATAGAGCAGCTACTGCAACAGGTCAGTACTTCATGGTGAGCATTTCTGTAGGGTAAGAGTGCTCAGCCCAGAGGGTCAACAGTAGCACCTCACATCACAGCACTAAATGCTCCAAACTCAGGGTGGGATTTTAGGGAAATGAGAACGTGTTTCACCATGTCATCCTGAACACACGACTGCCTTACTCTTGTCAATGTTCAGCTCCAGTGGAATGATTTGGTGATAAGGTCTACTTTGAGCCAATTTATCTGGCCTGTAATCACTTGCTTCCCTTTAATTTGGTCTCATTCCCCATGGCTGAAACAGATACACAACTCAGAAATCAAATGTTGCAAATAAAGCTAGCACGCATCTTTGTTTCAAGGGCTACTGAACTCAGACTTTGGGTTTTCCTTTCCCCCTCTCTCCCCACTGCTAGTAAACCCTGAATGAATGAGCAATTGGGGTGTAATGGCTGGAGCAGCTTCATTAACATGTGGTCTCCCTGGGCAGAGGTACAGCTCCTGACATCGAGGCTTTAGCATCCTGTGAATTACTGATGGACAGAGATACTAAAGTCCTTATCTTTAACTCTTCATGTGCTAGGTGTTAACTGTCACCAATTCACAGCCACTGCCATTTGGCTGGCACATTAAAACCAGCACACAACAGAGCCCTTTCTGCATTCCTGGCTGTGTTTCTACACTACAAAAGCCCTGTCGATGTTAACGCGGCGTGTGCAGCCAGCAGCACCATTCCCCTGCCTCTACACGTAGTACTGCCAACAGAACTGAGCAGCTGAACAAAGACCCAGAGGGAACACGACTGTCTCCCCATCTGACAGATGAAGAATTGAAATTTCTAATGGACTGACATGCCCCAAAGCCTCACAAATACCTGTAACCAGACTCTGAACCAAACCGGCCCCTTTTCAGACTCCAGCCATGGTAGTCCAACCAAGCTTCTCAAAGTTGCAACCAAACAAAAACATCCCTGCAGGATATGGGCAAGTTCCTTAATCCTAGACTACATTAAATACTGCAGGTTAAGAGCCATGGAAGAGCCTGTGAGCCACAGGACAAGGAGGTGCCCAGTGATAAGACAAGAGGCAACAAACACAAGTGTCAGCATAGGGGACAGCAACCAGATGGAAGGAAGGATGTTTTCATCATGGGGTGGTCACATACTAGAGCAGGTTGCTCACAGAGGTTGTGGACTCTCTACCCCAAAAGTACTCAAAATCAGACTGGACATGGGCCCAAGTAAAATGGTCTAGTTGAACAGCTCTGGACAGGAGGGGCTGGACTGGCAGATGTCCAGAAGTCCCTTCCAGTATCAACTGTTCTATAAAAGAAAATTAAGAACCTGGAATTTCTAGGGTGAATTCAATATGTACCTTAGTGCTCCTCTGTGATGCAATCAGGCACCAGGCAGCATGTTCAGCAAGTGAAGAGCTCTGTAAATCAGGACTGAAGTTCCTCATATGATGTTCTCACATGGAAGGACAGGTCTTCAAACACGAAGTGCCCACAACTGGAACCTGAAATGGAAGAAGAAAACACTCAGCACTCACCAGGTTTCATTCTTCCACAATTCTGAATGACCAGATGGGTAAGTAAATAACAAAAGAGCTCTTCAGTTACAGGCAACAGTTAATTCTCATTGAAGTGAAAGTTTCCAACTGATTTTAATTTGATGTTTAATTGGATCTCTATGCAAGTGTATTCAAAACAGAATCTTGTCTTACAGGAGTTACTACCACCAGCTGCTGAAAAAGGGGATACAGAAACCACTGGACCATTTGTGTTAGTCATTGAGAAAACACAATTTGGAACCCTTCTAGAGCTTTAAGAGAGTTGGTAATTTCTAGCTTCAGTATTTTTCCAAGAAGACTGCCCTATCCTAGGCTGGTCAAATATAAACAAGCTTAGCCTAAGGATGTTATATGACAACCAAGTCCTAAAAGACAAAGCTGCTTTCAAGTTTTCTTAGGAAAAATCTACTTTGGTTGAGCACTTGAGTCATATGAATAGGGCCTTAGAAAAAAAGCTGAGAAAATGCACGTAAGAGGCATGAAATGTAAAAGAAATACTAAGTGCACCAAAAGGAAAATTTTGCCTTGCTACTTCTCATTATTACAGCTATTACCAGTGAGGTGAAAGCCTTGTCCTGAGCACACTCTCCAGAGACTGAGCATCCTTAAAACAGATTGACATCAAGGGCACTCAGCACCTCACAAAATCAAACCTTGCTGCCTCAGAGAAGTTACCAAAGAAGCCTCTTCTACAGGCACGGATTACACTTGAAATAAACAGCTGAACATATTCTAGAGATGCTTTATGTAGCTTCTTCTCAACTTAAAGATCATTCACAATGCTACAGAAATACACTGGGCATTTCTGCAAGTCCCCTGCACGTTTTCAGAACAAAAATGAAAATAAAACTGCAGGCTGATGTACAGAACCACTGATCTGTGTTTCTGAACGCTGCCATCATGTCCAAAATGCACTTGGAGACAACTCAGGCCAAATTCTGACCTGAGCTCTCTAGGAGTAAATGCATAGGAGCTCCTGACAAGCCCTGCACCCCCAGGGCTGCTGAAG
>NW_008593628.1:0-16252 GCF_000691845.1 Merops nubicus | reverse complement strand
CAGGAACTCTCCATCTGAGCAGGGGCCTCCCAGGATCCCTCGCTCACTGCCAAGGGCACTGGCGTGCAGCAGCTCATCTCCTCCTGCTGCTGCTGCCCACCTGCAACCCCCCCTCCGTGCCACCACTGCTCCACAAGTGCTTTCTGGTGCAGCTTTCCTAGAGATCTGTGACTGCCCAGAACAAATGAGCTGCAGGCACTGACTGGAGCTCGCAGCAGGACTGCCTATTGAGTGACCCTACCCGTTTTTCCTCTGTTAGGCAAGTTTGGGTTGTGACAAGTGCCTGGATACAGGACTCATTGAAAACCTCAGTGGCTGCTGGCAGCTTTCACAAGGTGTTAGATTCTTACTGCTTATGTTCTGTTAGAAGGCTCATGCACAACAAAATCATCACCAAAATCCTCTGGGACAGCAGCCTGAGGCACTCCTGTGGAGAGCAGACCCTGCATCCCTCTCCTGTCCACCTCCCGTGGGCTGCAGCATTACCCATGGTAAGAGACCAGGGGGTTCAGCCCCCTTCAAGAAGGAGCCTGGTCTTTCCTGCTAGATAACTAGCCACAGATCAGACTATTTGGTTTCAGAATAATACATTTCATATGACTCCTTCAAGAATCTATATAAAATGAACATGCCTAGATACAGATTGTAGGACAGAAGAGTGAAGAAATGCAAACTATCAAAAGTAACTTTAACCACTAAGTCCTAGAAATCCAAACCACATAAAAATCTAAAGAGTACAGAAAAATGGGGATAAAGCCATTTTAAAAATCACAGAATTCTAGCATAGAATGGTTTGGGTTAGAAGGGATCTCCTTAAAGATCATCTCGTTCCAACCCCCCTGCCATGGGCAGGGACACCTCCCACTAGACCAGTTTGCTCAAAGCTCCACCCAACCTGGCCTTGAACTGGTCCAGTGAAGGAGCATCCACAGCTTCCCTGGGCAACCTGTGCCAGTGTCTCACCACCCTTCTAGTGAAGAACTTCTTCCTACATGTCTAATCTAAACCTCCTCTCTGCCAGTCTGAAGTCACTACCTCTCATGCTATCCCTACAAGCCCTTATAAAATGTCCCTCCCCACCTTTCTTGCAGACCCCCTTCAGCTCCTGGAAGGCCATAAGAAGCCTTCTCTTCTCCAGGTTGAACAACCCCAACTCTCTCAGCTTGGCCTCATAGAACACAGGAGCAAGAAAAGGGAGTCCAAAGAGCCAGCAATGCCCACCCCTGTTATCTACATGGCTGTCACAGAAAATGCTTTGTTATTCAAAAATAGTGGGTAATTGTCTGCACCATTTTCTCCTCCAGGATTTAAAGTACATGAAAACACAAAGCTTTGCCTGGAAAGAAATGTGTTGTCCCCTTTAGTATTCTGCTGTGTCTCCTCGTTTTGAGTAAAAGCAAGCAGTGACACAGTCTAAGAGACTGTCACTGATGAACCCTGAAATAGCCATTTAGCAGAAACCACAAGCAAAAGCAAAAATAAAGGTCATTTATTTAATTTTGAAATTTACCTCGCTCCTTGAAGTGTATTAAATAAGCTATAAGGGTGACAATTAATTGAAGTGGATGCACATCCTGTCAACCAGGAAAACCCCCACCTTTTCTTTGCCTCTAACCTTTCTTATGTTCATGACAGAGTCTGCATTTTCTCACTTTGAGGCAGAAACAAGTCAATGGAAGCATGGCTGTGAGGCTAAGATGATTACAGGATAATTCGTGTTTGCAAAAGCAAACAAAATCAATTGCAATTGTTTAGGCACCAAGCACATTAAATGCTGGTGAAAAGGCATTTGCTGGACTTCTGCAACATGGCTTTTTTCAATCCCAACCATGGTAAGGGGTGGCCTGACAACACCCCTCAGGGACTGATGTAGAGATGTCCACACTGTCCTGCCCATGGACACCAGGAGCAGAGAGACCTGTCTGTGTCTGCTCCACGTGGCACCAGAAGGGATTTGGACACCACTTAAAAACCACCACCAAAGACCCAGTTCCTCCTGAAAGACTGTAGGAGAGAGAGAGAAAAATTGATTGGTTCAGGAAGTCAATTGAATTCTCTGTTGCAACAGATTAAATACAGAATTACTCAATTAACTTCAGATTAATTATGCCTTTCAGGTAAACATGACGACTGTCATCTCGGCTAACACGGGGCACTGAATCATGAGGTATTGAACCAACTGTTCCTCACGCTGACAACAAGACCTTGTTAGCCACCTGAAAAGCCCAAATCACTCCCCTTCCCACAGACCCCAAACAGCCTCCACTGACCAGACACATGGGATGCCCAATTCCTGTTCTGTCCTACAGATTTCATGGATTTTTTCTTCTAAATTTCTAATTCATTCTAAGTTCATCTCTAGGGAGGGGTGGAAGGGTGAGTCAAGTGCACCATTGCTCAAGGTTTAGTTTCATACCATGTCAAGGATGTCCCTGCTCCACTGCAGGGGGTTGGACTAGATGAACTTTAAAGGCCCCTTCCAACCCAAACATTCTATGAATTAATTTTAATTTTTGGTCTCTGCTTGAAACAAGAAATGTGAAAAGAAAACCAGATCAAACCAGAAGCACGTCAGCCAAGGAGAGGTGAAGTCAGGACCATTTAGCCTCAGGAAGAGCAAGCTCAGGAGAATCTCATCCATGTGTCCAGGAATCTGATGGGAAGGAAGGAAGATGATGGAGCCAGACCTCTTGTGCTGGCCAGAGATGGGACAGGACACAATGGGCACAAACTGAAACATGGGAATTGATTTAAACACAAGGAAAAAACTTGAGAAAAGGAAAGAAGAAAAGGAAAACACTGTGAGAGTGCTCACACACTGAAGAGGCTGCCCAAAGAGGCTGTGGAGACACATTTTTGGGAATATTCAGAATTCAAGAGCACACAGTCCTGGGGAACCTGTGTTGAGCAAGGATCTTTGACTGGTTGATCTCTGGAGCTCTTTTCCAGCCACATGTATTCTGTGATTCTCTGGAAAGGGTTAAAATTGCTGCTCTGTATGTTGGTAATCCACTCATAATACAAATGATACAGATAATGAAGGAACTTCAAGGTGCCTGAGGAAGGGGAAAAGAAAAAAAGTTCTCAAGCAATGTGTCTTGATTTAATTATTTATGGTGATGCTTGACGGTCTCATTACCAGGTCATACATGACCTCTGGGCAGTGTCTTCATCCTTCCAGATTAATCCACTATTGTGACACAAATAACTTTGATGATTTCTTCCTCTTCAGTGCCAAAGAAATGTGTATTTTTTTTTGCTGAGTAAAAAGGTTGATTTTAACACAAGCAAATGTCCTCTAGAAACAGACAGTATCATTATACTCAAGAGGCCAATTATTCATGCTTTATTCATTTTTTTAATGCTAGTTTCTGCTTTAGAAGACTAGGGCAAGTTGTGAGGGATTATCTTTACTGAGGTCCTTTAGACAGTCTGCACAAAATGCCTGAGAGTATTTTAACGTATGAAAAATTTGTCAGACACTTGTAAAATATGTGCCTTGTCAAGAAGCATCCATTTTTAAGGCATTGATTCTTGTTCTAACTTAATGAATTAGTATCTTTTCTTATTTGTCTTCAGAACTCCTCCATAATACAGCAGGACTTGCTCTTTAAGGACAGCTGCATTATAGGATATCAATTTCCTGGAAATTACAATCTTCTGGGGGAAAAGAATCAACTCAAATCTCACATTAAAGAAGTCATAGTGTCATACAGATCAACCTCTGCATTATTTCAGTCCAGAAACACTAAACTATGTTACACATCTGGGTAAATACCACAGGAATTAAAACCTCATCCCAATACTGCAGTGTGGGTTTGTACTTGAACCTGAAAGGAGGAAGAGGAGTGGAGGATTCCAGAATCATCTGCCTAAAATGAACAAGAACAGTCTTCTTTTTCTCCTGATAAGACAACTATATTTTTCAACAGATTTCCCCTCAATTTTCAGCTAACAGAACTGCTGCCACTACCTCTCAAATCAGCCAAGGAAATCCTGTCCTTGGCTACACCCTCTGAGGAGCAGACATCTCCCTTGGGTGGCGTGTTATTTAAGCACTGGGCAGATTCAGAGGGACACCCCATGGGCTATTTTCACTGCACTGCTGAAGCTCTTGGTGACCTCTGGCAGGCAGGGAAGACACTGGATGTGTGGAGCAGCAGTGTCCAGATCATTCCAAGGAAGCCATTTGGTGGCTGGCAAAGCTCCTTCTGCTATGTACTCAAAGGACATCACTAACGATGGGGGGACAGGGGACATCCTTGTACCTGGCTTCCCCCAGCTCTCTCCAAGATGATGTCTCTCAAAATGTCACTGACCACTTTTAATGCTAGTTCCCATCCTTTCAGCTGTTTGCCAAGCTCTAGAAGCTCATCATTTGGGGTTCATTTCTCACATTGCACGACAGTGATTCAAGACTATGCTCAGCAACAAATGTCTTGAGGGCAAAAAAAAAGCAAGAATCCACTACAGGAAATGATGTGATCCATAACTATTTGAGTCAACATTCAATTTTGATTATGAACACTCTAAAACTGCTGACCTACAATAATCTGAAAGAAAAAAAAAAAAAATCAGGAAAATAAAGTACAAGAAAACACACTGCCAAAAAAATCATTCCGAAGACAGTGTGGGATGAACCTGGAAATTTGGTTTCTATTTCTGGCTTCATTTTGACAAGTTACCTCCCCTGTCTGTCCTCACCTTTTGTCCTACTGGGACGAGGTTCTTCTCTTGCAGCTAGGTAGGTATGATTTATGTTGTGCTAGCATCTCAGAGTATAAACCACAGGCTGCGGACAGAGAACCTCAAGAGATGTTTCCTGCTCAAAAGAAAGCAGCACAAGTCTCCTGTGATCTTGGCTGGCCTCTGTTATTGTTGATGTACCAATAAAGTCCTTGGATTTAAGTAAAGCAAACACAGCATCAAGGTGAGAAATATTTAACACAACTCTTCTCAACAGCACTTTCTCAGTGAGTGTATCTTCATCATGATGGAGTCACACCATCCAGGACAGCTCCTCCACAGTGAACCAAATCTAAGAAGTAAATAATATTTTCTCACATTTATAAAAATGCTGTTTACCAAGAGTTAAATACTTCTGAAAAGGTGGCTCTAGTTTATCATTTAAATGTAGACTACAGATGCCCCCAAAGCCTGCAAGGCATAAGGAAATACCTTCTGCTAACACATCTATTTACCTGAGAGGCAGGAAGTGCCCCTCCCAACGGTGTTTGGTTTAAGAGTTTTTTAATAATATCAAATATAGAGCCTTGCCTTTGTACTCATCATCCAGGCAGCACGCTTGCACAGCTCCAGGAGCTGCTTGGGTCTGTCCATACACAGTGACAAACGTTCAGGAGAAACTTCTCCAGGGACCTTGCAGGGCGAGGGGTGAGCACGGCCCTGCTTGCACAGCAGGCCAGAACACAGTGAACAAAACAAAACAGTTGTCAAAATGGGTTGTCTTGGAAAGACTAAAATGGAAAACCAAGGTTTAGAAGGAGAAAGAAAAAGAAACAGCAAAGCTCCATCCCTCCCAGTTCAAAAACCTGATGCCAAAGACAGATGGGCAGCATCCAGCTCCCTCCTCTGCCTGACCTTCAGGAGGCCAATGAGGCAAGGGTGGGCTTCCCAGCATTCCCAGGCCTGCCTGCTCCAAGGATCCCATGGAACACTTGCAATGACAGTCTACATCTTGGATTACTGAGTATCCAGGAACAAAGGGAAACTCAACCAGTTGGATGAGACAGGATATCCTCCTGGTTTGGAGCTCTGGAGAACTGGAACATCCTCCATGATGTGCTCTATATCATCTCCAAATTGTACCAGAACTGTTTTGGCAAAATTTGCTTCAGTTCTTTTCTTTTCTAACAGTAATGATGAAGAATCTCTTCTGAACATTCAAATTCAGTCTCTGATCAATCCCCAAAACTCCAAGGCTGTCTTGCATCCCTTCACATAACTATTCCATTAACATGCCCTCTTTCCTGAAGGATTAATAACACGTAGAGCTCATTGAACAGCTACATCATCCTAATAGCTACAAGAGACAGATCTGAGGAAAACAAGTGTCTGGATTCCAACTTCATCAAAGATTAGGAGTCCTTGCCAAATTGAGTCCTTGCTTATTTCTGGCTTAGCTATACTAAACAGGGATAGATGCATTCCAAACGTGCTTTTATTTGAAAAGACACTGATAAAAGTAGAATCATAGAATTGTTCTGCTTGGAAGAGACTTTCAACATCATCAAGTCTAACCATCCTCCAGCACTGCCAGGTCCCCACTGCCCCGTGTCCCTCACCCCACATCTCCACAGCTTGGAAACCCCTCCAGGGGTGGGGACTCCACCACTGCCCTGGGCAGCCTGGCACAGCCCTGGGCAACCCTCCAGGGCAAGAAATTGTTCCTCAGGGACAACTGAAACCTCCCCTGGGGCAACTTGAGGCTGGTTCCTCTTGTCCTGTCACTTGTTCCTTGGGAGAAGGAACCCCCACGTGGCTCCAGCCTCCTCTCAGGGAGTTGAACATACCAAAGTTCATCTCCTTGTTGCTGCCACTGGCACAGAACTCTGTCAGAAGTGACATCCTGCACAGGCACCTTTGAGCCACCTCACAGCGAAGCGAACACGTTACAGTAATCAGCTCATGCTGTAATTGACTCTACCCACATCATCTGCCTCCTGCAGCTCTCCAACCTGTAATAATCCACCACTTCAGCTCGGAGAAATCAGACATTTGTCAAAGGTTCTGCAGATTGCTTTCACTTAGGCTGCAATTCAGCAAAGCATGTAAAATATGCTCCCCTCTAACATATGGTTAGAGGCCACTAAGGCCATCTGCACCCCCTGAAGTGAGGCACTGAAGAGGACTGAAGAAAGGACTCCTGAGAAGCAGATACACCAGGTATGTACAGAAGGGGTGTGGCTTCCTACAGCAACGCAGAGTTACCCAATTTCCTGTTCTAACCACTGACAGTTCCTTACTGCACTATTACACAGAGGAAACGTGACTTTTCTTGAAAAATAAACTTTATAGAGCTCTTAGCACAACTGCTGGTGCATAAGTTTTCTTGGGGCACGGCTGACCCCTGTGCAAAAAAACCCAGAGCAGAGAGAGAGATGCTCCAGTCCCACCAGCCACAAACTAATTCTTGCCAGAATTCAAAGCAACAGAGTCATGTCAGCACAACGCTGTCACTAGATTAATTAACTCTGCTGAGAGGCACAGCTAATTAGCCCTTGCACTGCCTTACTACCACTATACTGCTTTCAGACAAACCAGCCCTGCTCAAACCTGTTCCACACCACGTGGACCCAACCGAGAAGACGTGGCCTCCAGCAGAGACTGGGGGTAAGACCTGAAGAAGATCACGGGAGGGACTCACGTAGTGCCCTTTGTGGTGCCAAGAGAAGAGCCATGGCTGCATCCCATCAGCAGGGACAGGAGGGGAAAAATGTCCCTGGAATAATTCATGTGGTGGGTAACAACAGCCTCGATTCCGGGAGGAAATATTAATTCAAGACATTGGAATTTCAGCAGGTTTTCACATACCCTCTCCTCTCACCCTCACCTCTGCCATCTCCCTGTCTGCTCCTGCTGCTCAGCCCGGGGTGTTCTCTGCACATCTCAGAGCTGCTTGGCTGGACAGATGAAAGGTTCATTTACATGCCTGTAGCTGCTGTAGTGGAATTAATATTGGTCTCATTATCTTAGCTTAGGATGTACAAGCCACTGGTTTTGCAATGCATACTGATGGAATAAAGAGAGGGGAAGAAGGGAAAGCGAGTTGGCTGCTTGCATGATGAACGATATGGCAAAGGGCTGAGGAGCTCCTAGAAAGGAGAGAGTTAATCTGGAGTAAAACCCTGAAAGCTAACAGCACCTAATGCAATTTATTAAAAGAAATCTGTTGAAGTACGCAGTCTATGCCACAGTGGTTTTAATTAAAAGGTGGGAGAAAAGTGAAATCATTTATCCAAATCACCCTTCTTAAAGTGAGGGCTCAGTTTTGAAACACCCATTTCCATACATTTACAGCGCGGGCATCACCAACCACAAGATTTAAAAATTCAAGAGACTATTAAAAAAAGGATTTATTGGTTGCTGCTGTTTAATGAGCCGGCAGGATCCATTTAGGTCACAGCTTTTTCAAACTTTTGTCCTGCAATTACATCCAAAAAAAAAAAAAAAATCACTGTCTTGGGGCAGGGGGATGTTAATACCCATCAGGTAGTTTGGACATTAAGAAAGCTACTTGAGTGTCATGAAACTTCTCCACAACATTAGACGTGGTCAGCTACAAAGGAGAGGGAAGAGAGGTTTGAGAGGACTTCAGGAGTAGGACTAGGTGTGAACTTCACAAACTATCTGCTGGTGTTACACACAGGAACCTCAGCCACAGGGTCCAACAACCAGAGGTAAAATAATGCTTCTCGTGATGTCTGTGCTTTAGGCAGAGGGAGACCTCAAGAAAAACACCTCGAAGTGAGACACTTCTAACTCAAAAGCAATCTGGTTTCTCCCCATCCACTGATTATGAAGCTGCCTTCTGAGATTGGCTGCTGTAAAACCACCAAGGCTGATTTCACACGCTAGTCAGTCAGTGTCCTCATTGATTTCATTTGGATCTACAGCAATCCCACCAGTATGCTGTGAAACATCAAACAAAACAGGATTTAAAGCTGAGTGCACAAGGAAGAAATACACCAATTGTTTCATGATTGATGAGGGGAACGTCAGATGAATTATTTGCCAAATGATACTAGTCCATCTGTTACAGAATTTTGTGTGTAACGATAGAAAGAAATTAATTATATCTAGTTCATATATAGAAACAGTCTAAATTGTGAATCTCAGCTTCTCCATAAAGAAGTCCAGCATCATTATCTCCATTATCCAAGTACAAAGCCTGGAGCCTTAGTGGAAGCACAGTCATCACAAGCCCTAACTTTAGAGACATAAGGTGCCCAAATTAGGAAGCAAGTCTAACATAGCCCAGCCAGTGAAAGGGCTGATGGACCACTCCAGAAGCAACTCCAAGCTCACTCCTTTTGCAGAGGCTGAGTTACAGAGAAGGCTTCTCACCTCCAGCGTGTGAGGGTGCCTGAAATTAAGAAATGTGAGTGCCCCCCAAAACATGCTTCCTTAAGTCATCTCTGAGCAGGACACTCCCAGGATCAGCAAAACTTGTGTCAGTTGAGGCCCACACCTCAGTCCCTTCACAGAGCTGAACTGAACAATTGCCAGATACTCACTTTCCAAGTGACTCCAGTTGCCTCAATTCCAAATTCCACTGGTGCGTTAGATCAAAGCGTGTTTGAATTCAATACTGCTGGGATTTAAATGACATTGGAACTGCATCATTTATTACTTTTTTCCTCAATGTACTTCTTACCTCTCTGTGAACTGTTTTTTCCCCCTCTAACATCTTTTCCACTATGCTCTCACTCCAATTTCTCCAAAAGTTTGACTCATATCTTCCAATCCCTTCATCTGCTTCCATTTCTCAAAGTGAGAAAATTAATCAATGAGTTCCAGTGAGGCACTGCAGCCCTCTGGACACTATATAGCATGAGATTTAGCATGACACAGCCCTCCCAAAGAAACTCAGAATTTGTAAGAGTGTTCTAACATCAGGGAAAATAAAAACCTTGTGACAGGAGGAGCATCACTGAGTCACAGTGATGAACTGTGCAGCCAGTAGTGTGAAGTAACTGAAAGGCACAGTATAAAACTCTAACCTTCTTTTTGGTCTGGGAATGACCATTTTATCCAGAGCAACATTCTGCCCTGATTTGCTCAACTTGAGTTAAACCTTTCACCCCAGACGTTTCACACAGGCAGAGATCACATCATCCCTGTGCCACACTGGAGGTCACAGATCTCTGGATTCAGGGGGTTTCTCCAGTCTGTCTCCAGCCAAATATTCTTAGTTGTGTTTCACAGCCATCCACATTTCTATACAGACAAAAAAAACCAAAGCAGTAGCTTGGCCTATTATACCCTAACTACACTTGCTCCTCATTTTTAATTCATCTTTCTCCTCGGACTCCAGGAGACAATCCTTCTTTACAGGCAATGAAAAATTCAC
Organism: Merops nubicus; assembly: GCF_000691845.1. NCBI lineage: Eukaryota > Metazoa > Chordata > Aves > Coraciiformes > Meropidae > Merops > Merops nubicus. The sequence goes on along the minus strand of NW_008593628.1, from coordinate 6,159 downwards.
GAGATGTAGAGAGGAGAGACTGAAAGCAACCCAGTACAGAATGATTAGGCAAACCCAGGGTTTAGCCTAGGATTGAGTGTATCACAGGGTAGGTCCACTTCTGCTCAGTCAGGGAAGTATAAATCACCCTAAAGAAAAGATTTCAGGGAGCAGATTTTCAGCTTGTGGCAGAAGGTTAGGGCAGCCTGAGCTCCATTCGTAGGGGAAAAAACTGCTGAGGGGAATTGCCAAGATGGATGTGCTGGAAGACAACAAATCAACCCCATCATCTCTCACCCAGAGCTGCTGTGGATGTTCTCACTGAGGCCTCTAGCAAAGAAGTGCTCCAGAGGACAGGCTCTGAGCAGGGCGTGCAGGTTGAAGACCTGGGTCCTGTGAAGTGCCTGTTCCCTGGGAGCAAATCCCAAATTATGCATATAGGGAAAGCTTTCAAAGGACAAGCAAGAGATCATAATGTCAAGTAAACCCACACAGATTTAGGGCAGTGTTTCTGCACAAGGAGGCAGCTTCTCCTGCAGTCTGTAGCATATCAGTTTTTCCACAGCAAAGTCTGTGTCTGAATGTTGAGTTTCTGCTGCTGGTCAGCAGATCCAAAAGGCCACTTAAGACTCTGCTCAGCTGCAAGCAAGCAGGAGTCTAAGCCTGCTCATATGCTTAAGGCTAAGAATGTTTTGGAGTTTGGTTAAGTCTACCCCAAGCATCTGTTCCAAAAAATTAGGCAACTAATGAACATTTGAAATTATAATATTGTTTCCAATTATACAGGTATGGCCAGAAAGCTCTGTGTTTATTTTGAATGCCTAAGTGACAATTATTATCAGAAGGAATAAATCCCACAAGATGAACTGACTGCAGAAAAAATGGTGATCCAAGAGTTCACAGAGTTGATCAAAAAGGCATGAAGGAGACTGGAAAATTCCTACTGATGTTGTTTGCCATTGGACTAAACCACAAGCAAAGATGAACTCTGAAGTACTCAAATTATATATTAGAGCTCCTCAAGTTTCTTCTGTTGATAACAATGGAGTTCCTTATCTGCCAGCTTCTCTTTACAACACAAATATTAAGGTACTATCAGTGCTGCTAAAAGGGGAAACCCACACCCTGTAAGACCAAGGACATGGCACTGAACGTCTGTAGGCACCATCTGCCACCAAGCTCTTTTCATAAATCCATCTGCTGTTAATTCTTCTTCTTCCCCAGACCTATCTGCCCAAGTCAGATACACTGAGAATCCAAAGGCTGAAAAGGTCAAGCGACAGCATTTGCTCTTGTTTGGTAAGGTATTTCTTTTGGAAAGCACAGAACACCAGTTTTAACAAACCTGGATCCCAGGTGGAAGCAGCATGGGTCAGCCAAGCTGCAGAAAATGATAAAATATTCATGTCCTTTACACACAGCTGAAATCAAGGGTCTGTAGTGACTTGATCACACTGCCAGCATTGTTGCATTGGGAAGGGATTGGGTTGTTGGTTGTAAGCAAAGAAAATAAGGAAAGGTGAAGAGAGGAGGAGCAGTAAGGAAGGAGGTGATGAAGGAAAAAAAAAACCCACAAACACTGTCTGGTCCTGAAATATTGAATCCAAGAAATGTAGCACCACTGACAAAACACTGCTTTTGTCAGCTTAGCTCACATCATCTGAGGAACTCGTGTAGCAATGCCAATAGATAAAGTTTTGTTGGCATATGCTGTAGTTCTACAGGGAGAATCTGCCAACATAGTTTTGCAGAAATAATTATAAAAGCAAAGATGTGTCTCTGCTACCCTTCAGCTCCTGAAGCTGAGCTCACACACATTATCCCTACTCCTTTCTCTGTTACCTCCAAACACAACCTTGGAAGAAGAAAAGAGAGCCATGACAAATTAAAGGAAGTTTAGTGTTCTCATCTGATTACTGGCTGCAAATTAGATTTAGCAACAATGCTCAGGAATTACACAGCAATAAAATAATCTCAAGCATATCCCAGTCTCCCGTAATAATTCAGCATCATTACAGCCTTTGACAGACGAGAATCCAGCAAAGGCAGCAACAGCAGAGCCCCTGCTGTGCAGCACCCACTCATCGTGTTCAGGTCTCGTTGTCACAGCAAAGGAACCCCAAGGAAGAGCAGGAATTCTGCATCACTTGTTGGACCTCACCAAAACCAGCTGGGGAAGCTGGTTGTTTGCACAGAGGGTTCTAAAAACCCTAAGGTACACACAAGAGGATACTTTCAAATTAAGGTGGTCCCTTCCAACCTAAATGATTCTATGATTCTATGATAATGATTTTAGTTATGGGATTCCATCAGTCACAAGCTTCAGTTTATATTTTGAAATAATTCTGGAACTACATTTAACAACGTATAACCCTTAAAACCTAACAAGATAGGATGATGCCTACTTTTTGGGTTTTTTTTTCCTCAGAAATCACACAAGTTTATGCATGAGTACAGTGGATTTCAGCAGTTGCACACTTTGGATGAGGTGCTGAGAGAGAGAAGTGCTGTACTGCATGTTAGCCCTGTTCCATTTTCGTAGGAGGGCACACAGAACAGGCTGGTGGAGCTCTTTTGTTTATGAACTAATCCTGCTGCTGGTAATAGGATTAGCATCAAGAACAGATGCAGAGTAATTCACGGTGTGTTTCCTCCAGATACAGAACTACACAGAGCAGCTATAAAAACAGCAACAGAAAAGGTAAATTAATGCCTGGAGCTACCTCAAGCACCAGGAAACACCCAACCTTCCAGCCTGCTTTCCAGTCCCAGCGTGTTACAGGAGGCAGAATATTAGTGTGGGGACAGAGCAGACAGTCACTGTCACACTGCAATGTTCAGAAGACTGAAGTAGTCCAGAAGAAACGCTTATTTTTAAAAAAAGAAAGTACTTTGTTATGATATTTTTAGAGTGTCATGCTGGATGAATAATACCTTTGCTAGTGACTATCTTCAGGCTGCTTAAGAACCAACATATCTTGAAATGACACTTCCATTAACGTAGATAAAATTCTAATATCTATGTCACTCTTGGTTGCAGCCTGATCTATGAAATTCTCCTGCCCTGTTCTATGAGGAACTGTTGACAAGTAGACTTAACTAAGGTATTTCCAAGAAACTAGAATCACAAAAGGACAGAAATCACAATTTTCAGAGATTTCATTTTTTGCCTGACATTCAGTCACAGAACTCAAAAGAACTGCCCAGATTTCACCTTACATAAAGAGGCTCTTGAGCCCAGACATACAGCAGCACAAAGCTGTACGGGGGCTTCCCAGAACTCCTTTTCTCCTCTCCTACATCCCAACAAGAAGCCACGGGCCCAATTCCCTACTCACTGGAACGATTTCACCTGGCAAAACAGATCTATAGACTTCCACTGAAGGAGGAGAGAAAATCTACCTCTCAAATATATTGCTAAGTGTAGAGGTTGCACTATAATTACCTTTCTGTGTAGTAAATAAGGGAGTAAAGCCCAGCAGTGCCAGGCTTATGTTTGCTGTGTCAGGTCCTAACAAACCCTGTCTGGTTTACATGCTGAAGATGAAAAAACTAATTATAAATTTTAAGGGAAATAAAAGTTGACTTTAATGTACCATATATATACTAACAAAAAGAATCAAAGGAAGGAGCATGGAGCTGGAAGAGCCATTTCTTGTGGATAAGCCACATCCTAATATAAAATACCCTTCCTATTTTGTTATAAGACAGGTACAGGCCACAGAAAGAAGCAGTAGTTTTGATTCTTCCTTTAATTTAATCTCCCATTTCACACCATGATGCCTTAGGAGGGTGAGCTGGCCAGACACACTGTCAAGAGATGGAAATTGAGGTCAAGTTATCTCTTAGAGCATTTGAGTTTATACACAAACCCTGTAGATTGGAACCACAATCACAAGTTATAATCTGCATTTCCACTGAAGGAGTAATAAATAACACTTGGTATTTCCATCATGCCCCTCACTGAACAAGCTCTGTGATACATTAAATGAATTTTAATTAATTAAGCCTTCCATGGGCAGTGTTATACATATTTTATACCTTAAATCTGATTGACCATTGCTAATTACATTAAAGGACCTGTTTGACATCCAGGCCCACGGTGCTAAGGACTGTATGTACAGTAATGACAGACCTCTGAAGAACCTGAAATTGAAACAGAACGTGGATGGAGACAGGAGGAGAAATAAAACATTGCCCTTATTTACAGCAGAGGAACTGATATGCAGAGACAGAGGGTAAGAATCTGGTGGGGGGAAGAAAAGATAATATTTTAATACAATGAGCATCAATTTGAGTTTCTAACTTAGGATTTAGGATTGTAGCAAGTAACTCAGATTTTCAAAAGCGCTGAGCAAACACCAAATTCAATAACTGCTAAGCACTTGCCAATTCTGAAAAATGAGGCCACGTATTTCAGGCTCCCTATGTAAGCTTCTATTTTTCCACCTTCTTCACCCAAGTGCCACGGGAGGAGCGGGGCTGGCTGCCTGTCAGAGGGTGTTCTGAGTGACAGACAATGCCTTCTGAGCATCACCCCCCGTCACAGCCTGCACACCTCTCTGCCAGGATAGGGAAAGGCCTGAAACTGTTCACAGGTAGCACCTGCAAGTGAGGGATGACCCACTTCACATTTCCTTACCACACCAACTGAGGAAGGGCACGATACACAACGGAGAGTTTTCACCTGCAGGAATTTTGGCAAAGCCTGGCCATTCATCTCCTATATATTCCTTTCTAAAATCCTCCTCGTTTTGTTTAAAAGCACAAGCCTGGTGGGAAGTTGGCTCCTAATGCATTGAGGTTCTCTGATTCAAAGATATATTTTATTCTCTGGAGGGATGCCACACGTGTTCAGTTTTCAGTTATTAATTTTTGCTAACAGTTCCATCTCTGCCAGATCAAAGATAGGTTGTTTTGTTGTTTTGTTTTTTTTTTCTATTTAGGTCAGTCATATTTTTCCCAGAATGAATCAAATGAAAGTTTATGCACAGTGCTATTTAAAAATAATAATTAAAAATAAAAAGTCTTTCAATACATTTGCATGCTCTGTAAGAAAACAAAAAGAGTGGGAAAAGAAGATTTATTAGAGTCTATTGCATTAAGACCCATCCCAACAAGGCATTAACCCAAAAGAAAAAGAGGTTTGATCTTGAATTGTCTCTACAGCCAGTACCAAGTGTCAGCCTATATTTATTGACCAGTCACTAGAAATATTTGGAAACCACACCCCTACTCCTCATGCACTGCAGATCCTCCATGATCCTGTCAATGCTGCTCCTCAGGCCCAGTGGTGCTGGGAGCCCAGTGTCTGCACAGGACCTAAATCCCAACACCACTGATATTATTTTGGTAGCCCAACAGCTCGTGGGATCCACCAACCAGAGCATTGCACAACACAGCCCTGGGAGGATGACACTTCATAAATCCACCAATATCCCTCTACCTCACTCCTGCACTGTCCACCCAGAGCATCCATTCAGCTTTTCCTTTCTGCACCCTGTAGCAGAGTCCTGAAAGCACAGGATGTGATGGACACCTTACACAAGGATGTGTTTTCCAGTTTTAAATGCAGCCTTTGTCAATGTGCCCTTCACTCAATTTTTAACCACAGTTTTCCTTTAATATTTTACGAGCAGTCTATTTACTAATCATTCACACACAAGCTATGCTAGATAGTCTTTCTGATGTTGTAATGCTGTCCATTTAGGATGCTGTAAAATTAATCAAAGGGAGCTCAATATTACAGACTTTTTAAGGCAAAAATTGCACAAGCATTTTTCCAATCATTTTATATTCTCCAGACACATCATCAAAAAAGGAAAAAAATCATTATTTAATCCTGTATTTCACAAACAGGTTAGTGGAGAATACACTGGCCCCATTTTTGGGGTGCAGCACCACCTCGAATTTGCCAGGCAGGGTTCTCCTCTGGCAACGTAAACCTCCAAAAGAGCAGCAGAAGTGAGAGCTGGCATGGCACAGAAAGCAATTTAGTAGATTATCATAGCACTAAATTGTACCTCCAGAAAAGCATATGTGGACGTTCCAAAAATAATCTGACAGTTTATCAAAAGTGGCAGGAGCTGCCCTGGGTCATCAGCGTCATGGGGAGGAAGAGCTCCAGCATGTCTCAGTGTGAGGGGAGGCTGGGGAGCTGGGAAGGGAGGGGAGGGGGAG
>NW_008593627.1:13028-19798 GCF_000691845.1 Merops nubicus | reverse complement strand
GATCCGATCCCCGCTTTCCCACGGATCCGATCCTCTCTTGTCCCTTCGGCCCCGAAACCGGCCCCGAAATCGAGGTCCGGGGCGGATTAGCATCGCTGCGGTTGCCCCGACGGGAACGCGAAGGGTGAAATTCGCTTCGACGCTTGTTGTTCATGTGCAGTTCTGGCCGCCCGTCTCACAACAGCCGGGGCTGAGAGCGCAGTTAATTAGTTTCGGATAAGGAATTGCCCGAAATTAAACAAACAAACATCGGCGTGTTCGGTGTGCCGCGGGAGGAAGGGGCTGGCAGGCGGGCAGGCGCGGGGCGCGATTGAATGAATAAAAGTTGATTTTCTCCTTCGTGCTTCAGGAGAACTTGGGGGAAGGCGCATCCTTTCGCAGAGAAAAAGCTCTCGGTACTCATAACACTCCCGGTACCCCCAGGTCTGTCCTGGGACCAGCTCCGGCAAATCCTTCTCGTCCGGGGCAAAGCACACAGTCGGACCCACACGTAGAGCAAGAGAGATACGGTCAATGATGCAGGAGAATTTAGAAAGTCTTTGCCAGTCGCGGAGAAGATGTAAATCCCCGCTTCTTAAAGGAGATCGTTGGTTACTTTTCTGCTGGTAAAAATGCCTAAAAAACCTCTTTCATGACACAGATGCGAAGCCCTCTCCCCGGGGTTGCAAGCGCCGGGTGTCTGGATTTGACATCGGGATTTTGGGGAGAGAAGAACGTTTGGGAAAAGTCTTTGCATTTTAAGTCTTCCACAAAACAGTTACAAATGCACAGGTCAGCCAGTGAAGCTGAATCGGGGCAGCTTTCCCGGGCTACCTCCAAGCCCAAATTTTCATCCCTCGCGTGATCTAAGCGGGAGGATAATAACTGGAGGATTTTCACCATTATATTTCGTTTTAAAACAGGTGGGCAGTTTGGAGACAGAGAATCACTTAAAACTGATTGTGATAAAGGGGAGGTGTTTGGGGTTTTTTGGTTGGGGTTTTTTTTGGTATTTTGTTTTTTGGGGTTTTTTTAAGCGTTTGAGCTTGGGTGTTCTTTTTTTTTTTTTTTTTTTTTCCCTGTTGTTATTTTGTTTCTGTCACTGTTGCTGCCCTGATTTTATTTTTTATTTTGTATCTTTTGGGGAAAGAGCTTACCCTGTGTATTTGGACAGCCAAAACACGAGGAGAAAATGTTACGTTCTAGTTTGCAAGGTGCATTTTCCCTTCTCTGCTTCCTTACCTTTATTATTTATAACAGCTCGGCATGTCTTTGGAGACGGGACTCACTGGAAAATGCTGATTTCAAGTCAGATGGCACAACAGGCATCTAAACCAAGGCGTTTGTGGGGAAATCACAGCTAGGAAGGACATCTAAAGGACAAGAATCAGGTAGATTTTTAAAATGCAACTTCCCTCTGCGTTTGAAGAGCTAAGCCGAAAATTCCATTCTCTAAAATTACAACCAATCTATGTTTATCCGTTTGCTCAGAGACCCCACGGTCGTTGGAGGAGGGAGAGGAGCAGTCAGTGGGATCACCGTATGGCTCAAAATTGGGGGTTTTACTTCAGGGCTTTGATGTGTTCGGGCAAAGGCAGAGCCATCTAGAGGAACTGCCCGGCTAGGACGAGGTGGGGAGGGCAGCTTCTCTCAGAGGCATGCTAGGCTGCCTTCGAGTTTTCTGCAGTTGATTTTTCTGCTTCCAACAAAGGAAACGGGTGAGAAAATAATGCTGAATTAGCTCTAGTAAAAATGTGTGTCCTCAGAGAACTCCAGCTTGCTTTACCAAATAGCAAGAGACGTGAAACAAAAATAGCTTTAGAGAGGCTATTACATGGCTGGGATGGCACGGGCGTACAAACCAACAGTTAATTGAAAGAGTGGAGAGAATAAAGCTTTGATGGTGTGATGGCTGTAAATATGTTCAATTTTCTTAATGTATTTATCCTGCCACGCAGTGTTGCCTCGAAACATCGTCAGCTCTCAGTACAAACCTGTTGCTGCTTCCTTCTGCCAAGGCATGAGGAGAGCAGCACGAAGAGATCTAGAGCTCTGACTCTCTGCTTTCAAAGTGCTGCTCTCTTTCAGAGAGGTCTGGGAGACTTTTGCCTTTCAGAAACACGCCAAGAAGCTGGTAAGAGAGATGCCGAAACCTAAACTGAAAATAAAACTGCCAAAACTGAAGTCAGTTTCAAGGTAAGAGGCTGAGGCTACTGTCCATCACGGTGAGCAGATTTGGGGTTGGGCTTGAGCAATGCTGTGAAATTACTCTGGTGTTTACCTGGTCACTGGGACATTTGTTGGCATTGGCATCGCGAGGGTGGCACTGAGGCGTGCCGGGCAGAGGAGCCCGTGGCACCTGGGTGTTGGGGCTGCACTGTCTCCCCAGCCAGCTGCAATTATGTGCAAACCTCTCCAGCCAGCTGCCTTGGAAAGTGTTTCAAGACTTCCCGAGGAAAAGTGCTGCAGGAGAGCGAGATCCTCCCCATCCTTGCCTTGTCCTAGCTACGCCACATGCTGGGGTGCTGCCCGTGTCCTTGTCATGCCCACAGCAAGCCCTTTTCCCCCTGCTAGGAAGACACTGTCTTTGCCTCTGAGGCCCTGCTCCTCTGAACATGTAGGTACAAGCTTAACTTTCCTCTTGTGGAGCTCAGGTGTGTGCAGCTGAGCACAGAAACCTGAAAATGCTTCAGAGCTGAGCGCCGACACAGCACCCGCCTGGGTCTGGCTCTGTGTCCTGAGGATGCTGAGCTCCAGGCACAGGGAACGTGTCGGAGAATCGGGGCCCAGAACCCCGCATTGGCTGCTATTGACTTTACCTGTAGGAGAGGGAGATCAGGATCCCTTCAATGGCTCTGAATGGCTGCAGTGAAGCAGGAACCACAGGTTTGGTTTGTTTGGGCTCTGTTTGCAATATAAGTCTCACTTTCTCCCTAGGGCTGGCAAGGCAGTAACTCGATGGCCCACATACGAAAGAAATCTCCATGTGCAGATCGTATCTTTCTCCAGAGTCAACAACAAAATTGGGAATGAGCTTTTCACCCTCTGGGACAAGACAGGAGAATTACCTTTTTTCTTGCAGTGGCCCAGGACTGTGGCTCCGCTCTCAAGAATATCAAGGAATTGATTAAGAACAGCTCAAATTAAATTAAAGTTGTAGTACCACTCCCTTATTTACAGCTAAGCCTATTCCTTTCTAGACCAAGTTCTTTACACTTCTCATATGTTCTAAGAAAATCTCTTTTTTTTTTTTCACTCATCCTCTGATTTGTTCTGAGTAACAATAGATGCTTTACTGCCATGAATCTGGAAAGGGTGTTCTGTGTACGTGTATACAGGTCAAAGAAGTTTTTATCCCTTACTTGAAGAGATTAATGTATATTCCTCCCTCCCTGTAACTAGTCATCTATTGGACTGAAATTCTGGAGATCAAATTTTGCCAACTTACCTTATGATAAGATCAGAGATTTTCAAATATTTCTTGATTTTTCAGACCCTACAACATTTCCTGGGGAGGTGTCCTCATTCCATGATTTTCAGGCTTGGTTTGGTTTCTCGTTCACGGTCTCCATAAAAACACTGCAGGCTGCAGACCGAGGGTTAGTGTTTTGGCATAGCAAATATTTTCCTGGTGCATTTATATGGTGCTGAACATGATGGAGCCCCTGGACTCTGTCAGAAAGCCAGGAATAAATCATAGTTTATTGCAAGCCATAGTTACTCCAGCACTTCAGGCTGCTGCGAGGGAACACCCCTGCTGCAAGAACCAGTTCTACGCTGTGTCCACTCCAGGCTGCTTTTTCTGGCTCCCACAAGTGTTTCTTTGGTTGTGGACTGGGGCACTGAGCCTGGCTGAGAGGAACACCCTCTTCCCAATCCTATTTTGATTTTTTTTTTCCTTTTTTTACCCCTCAGGTTAGTTTTACCCTGGGCCTGCCTAGCCCCTTCCTGAATGAAAACTCATTAGCGACTGATTAGCCAAAGTTTTGATAAAAGCTTCATTGTTGGTAATCTCTGTAAACCACCCAGAGCTGTGCTCCTAATAAAAGCGGGATTAAATAGACACCTTGGGAGTGAGACAGCTGCAAGTGGAAATTTCAGAGTTTTGGGGGACAAAGGGATGTGGCCAGGCTTCAGTAATTCTGTGTATCAGACGTCATTTTACCAGAGCTGGGAAAAAAGCCTGACTTTTGGTTTGGAAGGAGGAGCCTGGTGGGAGACAGAAGGAAGTCGGCTTAAGCACACGTTCTATGTGTTTGGAAACACCTTTGCAGAAGCTCTCAGTGCCCTGCATTCCTTCTGCTTCTCCTTGGGCTTAAGATGGATAAAAAGTATTTAAAATTCACCATTCTGGTCCCACATATTCAATCCTTCCTCATTTTATGTTAGGAACAGTTAAAAAGTCCACCTGACAATGAGGTGTGACTAACTTGGTACTATTGCAGTGTCTTCTCTGGGAAGAGTGTTAGTCAGGGAGCTTCATCCCTCCTGCTTAGAGCTAGAAGCTGACCTGGGCTGAAATAAAGCAACATCTTTGTGCTTTTTATGTGCTTTTGATGTGTAATGGGATGTTGGAAATGGATCGTAGTGCTCAGGGCTGGTTGCCCTATAGTGATCATTCCTACAGACTAAGGTAAAGGCCAATATCTTTTGGTCTTAATTCATCTGCACAGGCCACCTCTGTCCTGGAATGAGTGAGTAATGGAAGTAGAAAAAGGTAAAAATAAATGTATGGGCAGCTAAGGTAAAAATGAAACTGTAAGTAGATAAAGGCAGGAGCTGCCATCACCACCACCACCACAAAGAAATGGAGGAGTATCAAATTAATATTTTTTTACCATGTTTGTCTGGGGAGAATCAGATAGTGTGCTAATATCAGATGCTGATGAAAGAACATTTTGGGCTCCATTAATAACCAGACAATATGTTAAACAGCACCCACATGAATTAAATATTTTGTGATTGGCCAGTGCCAGGAGTTCACAGCCAAGAGTTCCAGAACTCTTGGAACCAGGAACATATTGTGTGGGCCATTAATGGTAACTTTTCATTTTGGGACACTAGAAAGATTTTAGAGGACTTATCAAGCTGATAATGGCTCATAATTGAAAAGGATTGGGCAAATGATTTGAGTACTGCTAAGATTATCAGCCTGTCACTGTTAAGGCAAGAAATGGTGGGCACATAATTTGATTAATAAATTCTTAAAGGAAGGCAATGAAATTGATGCGAATAAGTGTGCATATATAGAAGACAGGCTTCATCAAATCAGTTTGCTGCTGTTCTCCAGCAAGAGTGAGCAACTCTTGATGGAACTGATTTCTGAAAGTATTTGCTTAATACCACCTTGGAGGTGGATTTAAAAAAAAAAGGTATAAGACCAACATGCTGCAAATTAAGTGGTTAAACAAAGACCTCAAAATGTCACTGTGAAAAATGAATCCTTGAGTCTCTTTGCAGGGAAATTCTGTGGAATAAAAGCCCTATAAAACCCTGGGTAGCAGTGTAAAGTAGCAAGGGTGAAGTTTTTTACTATCCAGTCAGAAGCAAGAGCCACGGGACAGCAAATAATACTGGCAGGAATCATGTTCCTGAGAAGATAACATTGCACACAAGGTACAGCTATGCCTTGAAGCTTCTCAAGGAATTCTATCTAATTACTTAAGGGAAGGGAATATTATGGGTGACTTGTTTGCAGTCTGAATATCTGCACAAGAGCAGAAGCAAGAGGATGAAAGACATAGTCAGAGCAGGACTCAGTGGCTGGAACTGAAACAGGACACATAGAAGGGGCTCAATCCAGCTGCTCACACAGGGGTAGCTGGGGCTGTTGGAGGTGCTGTGCAGTCTCCAGTGTTCTCCCACTGGCACTGTTTCAAATATGACATCTTGGATATCCTCAGGTACCTCAAACAGCTCTGAACACCCTTGTGTGCATCTGAATTAAGTACAAAGTATCAACTTTAACTATTGTGCATAATTATTAGAACAAATTAGCAGGGCTTACTGTGGGCTTTCCATCAAATTTAAAATCAAAATGAGACTTTTTGTTCCTAATACCTGCTTGGAAAAAAGGCAGCTACTAAGAGAATGCCTAGCCTAGATCCTTCTACATGCCTATGGGCTGTTCACTCATGTCCCCATTTTCCCACCAGCAGTCCTGCCTTGAACACTGCTCTATACTCCAGCCCCAGACTCAAAGCTTCCCTCAGCTGGTTTGCTGTCTTTGCACTGTGTTTAGTTTTTCCCAGTACAGACAAGCTCGGTGATATTTCTATCCAGATTTTATTGCTAGACCAGGAAGGTGATTTGGGTAATGTAGATACTGCTGTGATACCTAAATAAGAATTGCTCTGTCTTGCAAGCGTGGCTCTTATGAGAAGGGCTGAGCACTTTGTTACCTCCTAAGCCAAAAAAACACTCATGAGAAGTGCTCAAATGATGCAGAGCAATGTGTGAGGAGACCCACGGGGCCGTGTCTGCCATGAAGGCTACTGGCAAGAAACGCCTTGAACTCTGTTCAGTTTTCTTGGCCATGTAGATGCTATCTGATAGCTGTGACTAGGTCAGCGTCTGATGAGGGGAAGTGGTCCAGCGAAAGGATTGCTGCTAATGGAAGCTTTGGCCAGCAGAAATGGGAACCTGAGATCACTTTGGGTAAAACCTCACTGCTAATGAGCCAGTTAAGAGATGTACCAGCATAATACTATGTGCCTTTTGAAAATCAGGTGGACAGACAAGGTAGCAATGTCATGTGGGAAAACTTTGTTTAAGGAAGTGATGCAGAACAC
>NW_008593627.1:0-12997 GCF_000691845.1 Merops nubicus | reverse complement strand
CAAAACAGAAGAGAGGCATCATCAGGAATCACAGTAATAAAAAGAAAACCGAGGTCCACTCAAGCTTTGTCACCTTTCAGAAATCAGCCCTTCCACTTAGGGCTGTGGAACGGGTTCTGTAGACATATGGGTTCCTATGACAGATACTGAGCAAGAACTTCCTTGATTTCTTTGAAGAATTTCAGGCAACTTTGCTACCAGTCAAGGCATGCCTAAGCTGTGCATTGGGAGTGAACCATTCATATACCCAGTGACTGATGTTCATGACTGATTGGCACATGCCAAAGATTGGCAAAGACAGTACTAACCAGGAGAAAATATGGCAAGTGCCTGCAGGCTTTCATGAGGTTCTACAGGTTACACATGCAAAAAGAGGTGTAAGTGCAAACTGGACAGGCAGCAGAGCTGAAAAGCTGTGATTGGCATTTAGGAAGACCAAAATTAGCAAGCAGAGGAAGAGCAAATACAGGATGTCCCCTGGAGCAGTGGTCTTCTGCAGTCGTAACCTCATCATCTGTCTCAACAATATTTATTTAACATGGTTTGGTGAGAAAGAAAGCAGGCAGCCACCGTGTTGGGAGATGTTCTACACCTGGCCAGTGCCAAGCAGAATGCACAAGGGAAAAGACGTACCCTGAGCAAGCACATCCACACAGCAAGGGCAGTCCAGGAGAGTCAGTTTAAAAAGCAAGGCAGTGTTAAAACAATCTTGTGAAAGTTCAAATCAAGATGGTCCTTTATAACAGACACGAAGGAAGAAGAACCAGTGTATCCTTGACAACATTAATGTTGGGGAGAGCTCCTTGCTTTCAGAACAGGACAGGCTGAAGAGATGGGTGAAAATTGCCAGAGTTTTTACAGACAACCAAACAAGAGATGGAGACATTCTCAGTGTTTGGGGAGATTTTCAGTGTTTGGGAGATGATAACGCCTCAGGAGCGGGATGACAAGAAGAACCTTGCTAGCAGAGTCTGCAAAGAAGGGTCACGAGACTGAAGAAATCTGAGGGGCTGAGAACAGATCGATGGGGCTGTAGCATGGATCATTGACCCAGGCGGGGAATTGTGTGTCATCAGGAAAGAAAAAGTCCCCTAAACAAGGAAAAGTGGATCCTAGTAAGTTCATTCCCACAATGGTGATCTTCTGAATTCTGTGTTTCCTTATACCTAAGTAAATTCCTCACCGTGTTCCTTGCTGGAGGATTCAGAAGGTAGATTCGGCTCCCACAAAGCAAGAGGAACAGTAGAGCAAGACCAGTGCAAGAGGCTGGTCACTGGCAATTGCAGAGATATCAAGAAGAGCTTCAGTTGCACAATTTCAGAAAGTCATTTGAGCCGGTGTGTTGCAATAGGTGTGTGGAGTGTCCTGGGGCTATATGATATGTGTAAGAAGCTGCTGAAAAACATTATGAAGAGGTGAGGTCAGCAGTCCTGGTCAAGAGCAAGCTGAACAACTGGTTCAACACAATGACTGGTAGCAGACAGGGTGACTTGATAATTTGCAGTAACTTCTGGAGCTGCCTGTAGAAAGTGAAGGATGGAGTTACAGTCACCAAAGACTTTGGGCAAAGTCAGAGGAGAAGATCAAAAGCCTGAGGATGATCACATCTTCAGTGGTGGTGCCAGTTCATCAGATGTGCCAAGTCAGGTTCCTGTGTCCCGTGATAAACGATGTGGATCAAACAGTGGCGTGAGCCAGACAAAGACTGGGAGGAGAGGGAGAAAGGATGAGAACTACACAGGCAGGTAGCAGCCGGGTGGACAAGATGGACAACCACATCTATCTGAGAAATTTCACCACACAGGACAGCAACAGGTCCTTCTACAGAGATCTGAAGGAGGACGTAGCTGGCGCTCATGGGTGTAGACCATCTGAAACAGTCATGAAAAGACACAGACAAACCATGGAATCAAAAATCCGGCTACTCAGTAGGTCCCTGTCCTTCTCTATGTGCAAAGAAATGGATAGTCAGGAAGGCAAAACAAAACAAAACAAAAAGCAGCTGGGCCTTGCAATGAAATGTTACAGATTGTGAGACTGTGTCAGAAATGGGACCATCAGCACTAGGAGCTACAAAAGGGACAGTCATCTGTGTGAGGAGACTGGTTGCTGGCTGAATAACCACTTTTAAGGTACCCTGTTCTTTGTTCTGGCAAAGGGAAGAGGATTAAGATCCTGATGGCAGGAGAACCGAGAGTCTTACTTTTCATTTTGTTTTCGTTTTACTTTGTTTTACCATTTTTTCAACAGAGATGTGGATCCTTACATACTGAATTTACACCTGCCTCTGTAAGTTGCTACTTACGTCTTCCTCCATAGACCCTTTGGGTCTGCAGTCTGTGGATCAAAGGGGTGGATGATGTAAGAAAATGACTATTTGCTGAACACAGTGGAGCACTTGAGAATGACTTGTAATGGTCCTTCATGGTCATTAATCTGTGGGACAAAAATAATAAAGGGACAACCTCTCTGAAAATGGGGATGGCAAAGACAAGGGAACCTAGAGGGGAAAGGGGCAAAGAGACGATCTGTGCATGCAGCAATTTCAAGTTCATCCTTGAGCAATGAAGCCACCTTGAGTTTCCAAACACTGGACCTATGACACCAAATGACTCTAATGGGCCAGGGTGACAGAGCCCTGCCAGACAGCAACCAGCACTAAGCGTGCAGAAGAAGAGGAAAAATCCAGCTTGGATTTCCACACTTCCCTCTTGACGGGTGATATGGCTCTTTACAAGTCAGGAGATTTCTGCAAAGTGGTGAATTCACATTGCATAGTCCCAGAGTTTTGGATGGGATCCCTAAAAAAAAATAATAATCAAATGTGCAGGATGGAGAGAAACAGATGATTTAATTTGGGTTGTAGGAAGGGTGAGTGAGATAGAGGTGATTGAGCAGCATCAAAGGGTGACAATCAATTTGAATTTCCCCAGAAGTGATGTTGATGCCTGTGCTGCTTCTCCCTGTGCTTTTTCTTTAATTAAATACTGAATGTTCCATTAGTAGTTGGAATAACACGCTGTTCTCGGGGAAAAGAAAACCCAAGTAATCCCTTTATCTGCTAAAATAGATGATTTCTAGTAGATTAAACAACGGCCTTTCAGCTACCAGAGCATAGTTCAGGCCATAATTGAAGTCCTCTCCTTGGCCTCTCCTCGGTCCCTCGCAGTCAGTAGTCCGTAGCGCCCCATCATCAGAGATAACCTCAGTGACTCTTGTCTGCAGTGAGTGTTTCTCCAGATGAGGAGATTAGTCAGAGATAAAGCATATTACCTGAAAATAATAAGTGATTACGGTCCCGGACTGTCTCTCCACATTCATTTCATGCTGGTTAACCCTTGCAAAACTGGCTGCTGGTAGGGTTTAGGTCTTTAGAGAGGTGGGAGGGTGAAGGAAGGTTTCCCATGTCTGAGTGGAAAAGGAGAAATTGAACCTTCTGTTTCCTTTTTCTTGCCCTGGGTGAGAATTTCTGGACAAGGCAGGAGACAGTTGGCTCCTTGCATTGCTTCAGCCCATGGGTCCATGTTGGAGCCAGAGCTGTACCTTGCACCATGCCATCACCCTCTGCCTCTCCATGCAGGTCAGCTTGAAGCTGTGAGGTCTTAAAATTCTCTTGCAAGTCATCTACAATTTACATGATAGCAACCCAGAAAAGTCCTGGATGCTCGGTACGTACAAACTGGCTGCACTTCCACTGCTGCTTTAAACAGGACCAAGTCATGGGGCCAGCCAGTGACCTGCAGGAGTCCATGCTGTTAATTTATTAGCATGGACCAGGCATGTTTTGGGGTTAACAGTACACTCCCAAGGGCAGGGATGGCTCAGAAGTTATAAACTTCTCAGTGGGCAGTTTCCCTGGGGCCATTCTGCTACAGGGAGTGCTGGCTGGTCTGCGTGGCTGTGAGCTCAAAGCCAAATAAGAGTGCCCCATATTTTTCCCAGTATGGATGTAGCTACTCTGGCTTGGCAACAGCACACAAAAACATTTATGTCTTCTGTGTTCCTTCATTAACAGGAGATCCAGAGAAATACAAAAACCTTGCAAGGTTTTCCTAGCAAATTGTCAACATATCTAGGAGGAAAAAAAATGAATGTATTGTGGTTGTCTAGAAACTGAGGTTGCTTGCCTAGGTAGGATGGAGAGAAGAAAGGCAAAAGAAAATCCAGGTTGAAGAGATGCCTTGAAATGAGCTCATGGGGCATTGCTGTAGTTATCCCTGCTGGGAACGAGCTCCCAGCACTGCAGAAAGCAGGTGTCCTGAGGGGAAGAGCTTTTCCTTGGTGCCCCTGCAAATATTACAGGTGAAGTCCTGGCCCCCTTCAAGTCACTGGGAGTTTTATTAATGACTTCCTTAGGACCACTGCTGTTTCAGTCATAAAAGGCATCTCCCCTGCTCTCGTGCCATTACAGCATCCTCTGTCTGTCATCAGGCTGGTCTCTGTGAGTGAGGGACGAGCGGGTTCATCCTTCTTCCTCTAAATGCTTCATCAGCCGCTCCCTTGAAAACTGTAAATAAAGGCCGCTGGGGATAGCTTTTCTGCTTGACCCCTCACCTGAAATGAAAATAGAGGTGACTGAATTTCATCCTGATGCAGAGCTCCTTCCCGGGCTGGCTCTTTCCCCTAGCTGTTGACAGTTACCTGCCAAGCCCCACGGTTACCTTTGATTTTGCCGTAATGACATCTCAGTACTTAGGATGGCTCTGGGACTGTAATCCTCTCTGCAGCCTTAGCCAATTTATGGGGTAACCTGAGACCGGGGTCTCGCTTCCCCATGATTTTGCCTCTTGTTAACACTCACCAAAAGGTATCAACAAATTAAATGCAAAGGGTTTATTTTATTGCCTGCCCAGGACTGGCAAATATCTGCATGCACGTCTGCTGTAAATCTCTGCTTTTAGAAGGTTTAAAACTGCACAGCACTTTACTTCCCCAAAGTGTGCTGCTAACACAAATGCTTCGTTAGCAAAAAAAAAAAGGCAGTGCTCCAAGGAGCTGTTAGGAGCAGAAGTGAAGATTCAGCAAAGTGGGATTTATCCACAGGTTTGACACAGATTTTTCTGTGTGATCTGTAGCTTGCTTTGTCTCAGAGTTCTTCGTCTTTAAAATCCTTCAAGTCAAAGTTCTTTATGTCTCGTGTGTTTAGACTGTAAGCTCTTCAGGGCCAGGGCTTTTTTGTTTGCATAACAGCTTTTGTAATAACTCTCCTCTGATCTTTAGAGGACCTACCTGTGCGTGTATAATACAGTTATAAAAAAGCAGCCTCAGCTCCATCTCAGCAAACAGTCCTGGCATTAGAGGAGGACACGAGTCCTGGTCCCCAGGACCTACCCTGTATTAATTGGCTTTTCTAAAGGAAATCTGAGGGCAGATGACTTAGACAGTGGCGGAAGTACAAGGAGGATCCCCAGGGAAAGCAAACACTTGAGACTTCAAGGTGAGATCCTTTTGGTGGCACACTTCTCTAATGACCATCTGATCCAGGAGGTGCCCACTTCCTAAGCACAGATCAAAGACAAAAGGTGACTTCTGAAATGACATGCAACCACCTCTTGCATTGCTTGAATTCTCTCCTCCTGCTAGCGTTTGATCTCACTTTACTTTTCCTGTCACTGGAAGCAGGTGGTTGCTTTATTCTCCCTGACAAGTTTAGATCAGCTGAATGCCTAATAGCTGCAGTGGGAAAATCTCCCAGTTGCATATCCAGACCAAACCTTGGTGCAGTCAATGGCAAGTGACTGCAATGTGAATGACGTCTAGATGAGCTGATTTGGGGTGGCTATTGTCCTGCCAAACTTGCCTTTAGGAAGTAGATGCGATTGTATTGCAAGGTGGGACTCGAGGGAAGTCCAGCTGGCTGAAATCCATGAGCTCCTCCAGACATGTGGGCATGTGGCTTGAGGATTTTCCATGATATGCTATAGATGTGCCATTCCCCTGTATTTATTGCTAACAAAGGCTTGTTCTTGTTATCCAGGGCTTTCAGCTCTGTGTGCTGGTGAAAATGTGAGGTTCCTGCCCATCATGAGATCTGAGATGAACGTGATTGCAATTGACAGGGATAAGTCAAACCAATGTCATACTGTTAGGTTAGATCAAGAGCCTCCCCAAGACTTGGGTCACTTGTGTGCACTGCCCTGAATTTCATCTGTTAATTCCTATTTGCCTGTAACACAAGGTGCTGCTCTGCCATACTTCCCGGGAGCCTATCTCTAATTTTAACCTTCTCCTTCCAAGGAGGAAGAGAAGCAGAATTTACCTAACAGGCAAGCTCTTAACAAAGCCTCGGATATCTGATACACATAATGGTCCCAGAGGCATGTTTACTTTGGCCTGAGTGAGTGAGTGAAAACCATTTTGGAAGGACTTTTTCACCTCTAGCGACTTAACCTAAGGAGGAGAAAAGTGATGTGGTTAAAGGGCTATTTAAACAAGGGCACTGGTGAGCAGATTTAGGCTCTCCACAACTCATGTATGCATTTGCCTTACACAGCTGCACACACATGCATCGATTTCTATCACAGGACACATTTCATGGGCAGCAGCAACGAGATTTCAGCCATCTCCTGCTGTTGGAGGCTTTTTTGGGGGGTGGAACTGTGAGCAAACAGCTAATTGTTTTAGCAGGCTACAGCAGAACTGCCCAAAGATTTGGGACACCACCACAGAGTTCACCAGCTGCCCTTGTCTTCCGTGGAGAGGCATGGCTGTGCACCAAGGAGTCTGGCTTTGAGGGCTCAGATCTGTAAGTGGTTTAGGTGGTTGGAAGAGAGCTACAGGTGCCTCAGACTTAGGCTGAAGGACACTGCTTATTTCTTATCACAAGATGCCATAAGTGTCCCACCAATTTAGCAAGAAAATCAAAGAGAAGCATGAAATAAATTATTCCATGGGAAACCTTCCCACACTGGATAGTTGCACTGCCACAAAGTTCATGTTTTCAGACCCAAATGGATGACTGACCTCATGCTGACAGAATGGGCTGTCAACACTCATCCCTTGCAGAAGAGTCTCTCCTTTTTGCTTTGTCTCCTCGTGGTGATAACCTGAATGGAGATTCACAGATTGTGCCCTGCCTCGTTCACGTGATGGGGGTCCTGCTTACCAATCACTTCCCTCTTTCAACATCCTCACAGGGGCAATGAATCTTATTCCCAGCCCAAAGAGCACTTGTCGAGAGCTGGGCTGACAGGGAGGTATGTCCTCCTTGGCCATGTTTCCTTGTGTTGAATTGTGAATAGGTGAGATGCTTCACCTGAACCCTGCTGGTACCCAGTGCAGCACCTTGCAGAAGAGCAATACAGGATTAGATAGCACCCTTGCCATTGCACAAGTAGAAAAAGATACAGCAAATATGGGAAGTTAGGGCCAAATTGAGGTGAAATTTGTCTCTGTGTCATGTCCGATATACTGCAGCATTCCTACTGAGGCTATGGAACCAACTTTCCAGAGGTACCTCTAAACACAGGGAAATGTCCAACAAGGTGTCAGGAAGGAGCTGCACAGGTCAGGTGCACAAATTACTTTGTTTTACATTATAATTAAGGTCATTGCCTGTAATTTACACTCTTCCTATCTGATCCTAAAGGACCTGAACTCAGCTATCACACATTTGGACCCATTGGAAAATTCTCTCAAGGTCCTACTAACCCACATAATTGTCTGCCTTTGAAAATCTGTATCCAGCTGGCTTGTTTTAATATCCTTGTATCCATGCACACATCATGATGTGGACAGGTCAAAAGCACCAGCACCCTCTTAAAACCTCCCTGGATGTTTGGGGTAATCATTGCCTTGAGAAACAGGGGCCCTTCCATTCAGGTATGTGGTTTAGGCTCCTGACCCTTGGAATCTCAGCCACTGCCTCCCTGGAGTACTGCGAAAATAAAGCAATTATTTAAGAGCAGTTTTCTCCCGCAGGTGTTTATAGCACAGTGTTGGTCTTCAGCACTAATTTCTGTCTCACAGATGTGCAGACAGCTGGACAGACAGCAGCCATGCAGGGTACAGTGAGCCCTCTTCAATGTACTGCTCCTAGGGCAGTGAAAACATAGAGAAAGTATTTATTTGGGGGAAGGTGGGGGGGAAAAGGCACAGGAGAAGCTGCCTGGTCAAAAAACTGCTAACAAAGCAATCCCATTGCTGAGATTCACAGGTGATGCTGAAGTGGCCAGTGCTGCTTTGTGTAGCCCTGCAGAGACTGAATGACCATGCAGTGGTTAGTGCTGTAGGGAAGGGACAATTCCAACGTACACAAAGCCAACTCAATATTTCCATTCACTCCGGTTGGATGTTTCCCTCCTGGTGCTTCTTGTGTGCAGCCAACACTGAGCTCCCTGTGTGGGATGCCAGGGGAGGAATTTGACATCCAGGAGCATCCTTTTGCTGACTTTTCTTGTATCAGAGAGCTCAAGAGAGATCTGGGACCGTTGGAGGGAATTGGTATCATGGACTGATAATGGCACTTGCAGCCCACAGGTGGCTGTGAAGGAAGTTTGAAAAACCTCCATATATATATAAAATTACTCTTTTTAAAAAAGGCATGTAGCTGATTCACTTTTTCTCCCTATCTGAATCAGCAATGAGGAGGCAGATAAACTCAGAGCTAGAGGAAGATGAGAGCTGGGAGTTTGGTTCCTACACACTTCTAATTGGGATTATGTTGGCAATCATCAGCCCCATGATTTGGTATTTGGGAAGAAGGAGTGGGAAGCTGAACAGCAATAGTGGGCTGCTCCTGCATGAACTATCCTGGCAAAATGCCTTTTAATTTTGTGTGAGTTGTGCCTGCGAGAAGACGGAAGGATCAAGCCATCTTCAAGGAAGATAAGGATTTGGAGCCAGGTTTTGGAAATTTTCTCCTATCTCAGTAATGAATCAGACACCTTAGGTGAAATTCAGATCCTACTGAATAAGCATTTTGGTTTTTGAGTTTAGCAGGGCCAGGATTTTACCCCTAACTTCAAATATATCCAAGCACTGCTACGCCTGCAGCTTAGAGCTAGTTACCCATGTTACATCCTAAAATTGTATCTCATTTACATTAGTCTTGTAGGACCTGATTCTGCACACCCTGTAAGTGGTGGGGGTTGAGATGCTCCGTTCAAGACGATGGGAGTGTCTTTCCTTTGCTGTGCTGCTTCACAGAATTATGGTGTTTTAAAAGCAAATCTTCTTAATTTATATTATTCCTGATAATTTTAGAATGCAGACTTGGTTTCTTTTACATGAGAAGCAGGATTCATTTTCCCTGCCCTGGAAGGAAGACACTCTCAAGGGCTTGCTGATATTTGTGTGTTTGACTTTAAGGCAGAAGTTTGTTCCTAATTAATTGAATAAGTGCTTTAATCCCTGGCCTGAGGGCTTCCCATAGAGCATTAGCTGTATTAAGAAGGAAATGGAGTGTAATCCCTTTAATATAAGCACAGGAGAACATGCGAGTTTCACATTTCTGGAAATAATTTATTTCCTTGTTGTATCATCTATTCTAATAATAATTTGCATAAAATAGAGTGGGGACAAAGGGCTTCTCCTTCTCCTGACTCCAGTGCTGAGCTGTTAGCAGCACATGACCCTCGCCAGAGCCTCAGCACCCTGGGGCTCCTGTTACACACTGGAGCAAAGAGAAATAACACCAGAAATTAAGCTCATTCCAATGGTGCCTGAGAACACAGGTCCATGACCAACTCCCTTCTGTGGAGGATCCTGGAGCCGAGGTGTCATCTTTCTGGCTCCTGCCTCACCACCAGTATTTACTACTATTTGCATTACTGTAGTGCCAGAGAATTTCATTGCTGAATCGATAGCCAGGCTCATGTGTAGCTAAACTGGACTCTTGGATGAGATTCAGCTCAACCAACTTAGGATTTCTGAGAGAGCCTTTTATTTCATCCCCAAGAACATATCTACTACATACCTACTGGTTACATGAATTGAGCTAAACGAGCCAGCAAGCCAGGGAGGATCAGCTCAGGGGCACATGTCCTCTTTGTGGACATCTAAAATGAGCTGAGGTTAGTCTTGGATGAGGTGCATCCAAAGCTGGTTAATGTTTGACGTTTCTCAAGGGGTAAATGCTGCTTTGTGGATCTGGTCTGGTGTCCCTGCCCATTCGTGGGACTGAAGACTGACTCTGAGCATGGCCTGCTGTCTTAAGTTACAGGTCATGGGAGGAAGAGAACAGCATCTGGATGGGACAGTTCTGGTGTGCTCGGACACCCTCCAAGACCAAGCAGAGATTGCTGACTGCCTTACTTCTGCAAATTTTCCCACCCTTCCCTGCAGTGAGGTAAGCATGCTGTTTTCTGCTGCTCAACGCAGAAACTAAGCCCGTTCCTCCTCAGTTTCCCCGTCTTTTGCTCCTTTCTTTATCTTTGGCAGGAGCTGGGGATGCTCCAAGAGGTCATGAAGGGCAGGCTTTGTCCCTCTCTTGGCCATGTGTCCCCAGCATGGCTGGCTGCAGCTGAAGGAGTGCGTAGCAGCTCCCCAGATATGCCTGTGGGGTGGCTTCTTCTCCAAGAAGCCTTCACTTCACACCTTCAGGGAGCCCCTCCTCCCACCAAGGCCTCCAGGGTTCTGGAATGCAGGTGTCTCACAAAGGGACAAGGGGAGAACTCTGGAAACACTGTGGCCATGCAGGCGCTGGTGGATCCCATCGTGCACGTGCCCTAACCCAGGAGGGGACACCCATGTTCACACCCTGGCTGTCTCTGGGGCTGCTGGTGGTGAGGTGCGGCCATCTCTTCCCTGTAGTCCCACCAGGCTCCATCCCCTGAGGTGTCCAGCACCGTACATACTGGTGGCTGGGCTGGACAGGCATATTTTGCATTGCTGAAGTTGGATGAAGTCAATCATGCTCTAACTAGCAATTCAGAGTGCACAGGGGTCTTACAGCCCCAGCTCCCACCAGTACTCAGCTCCAGGTCTCTAGATCCCTTATCTCTTGGGGAAATGCGGAGGAGAGGATTTGGTTTCCTGGTTGTTAACTGAGTGACTTTTCTGGTCCAGGTTCTTGGCTCACCGTGATGGACACAATGAGGAAATCAGTGCACGGGAAGGTGAAGAACACACAGGACTCTCATCCTCACCGGTGTTTGAGTAATGGGTTTGCAGAGTCTGCTGGGCTGGGAAGACAAAAGGAGCCGGTGACAACGAGGTTCTGGGTCCTGGTCAAAGGCAGCCTTCAGTCTGGGGAGCCCAGAGGGGGAACAGGGTGAAGTGTTAGAAAAAAGGAATGAGAACAGAAAATATATTCTTGCTGACAATGGCTGGCAAGGCATGAGGAGCCCTCCCTAAGGTGCAGCTCTTGGTTCCTTTTTATGGCACAGACCCAGGGGCACAGACCCATTCCCTGCGTGGGGACGCGTTCGTGTCGCAGTGGAGGTGGCAGTAGCACCTTCAATTACTGCACAAGAGCTCATCTCCCCCAGCCCTCTGCCATGCACTGCCAAGTTAGCACATTTAATGCTCTAGCATAAAAACAGCTTTCTTGGGTCAGCCTGAAGGCTCATCTCACCCACTTTCCTGGCTCCAGCAGTGCCCATGGTGGATGCTGAGGGAGAAGACACACATACAGTGCTTCTTCACTAAAATCTTCTCCCTAACTAAAATCTTCTAAGTTTAAGTCTAAAAACTTCTCCAGAAGTTTACATTGTGGTGATTTTTGGGGTTAGGGCAGGTGTCACCAGCTTAATATCCCCTGACAGAGTTTTCTTCCATAGCTTCTCCAATCAATTTGCAGAATGAGTATTGACAACAGCCAGCCCTTAACTTTAAATATGAGATAAGCACATGGGAAATATTACTGAAATAAAGGAGGGAGCAGATGCCAATTTAACCTGAGTGACACTGGACCCCAGCAGCTGATCAAAGTATTTCAGCAGCTTTATGTTTGTGCTATGCCCGAGGGCATCTGAGCAGTCAGAGGAGGCTTGAGAAAGACAGGAGGAAAGTGTTTGTTGCAGGAGACAAAAAATGCCCCAGAAACCATTACCAAAAAAGTGTGGGACCTTCCTGGATGACCTGCTCAAGACTCAACTGAGCAAGGAGTTGCCACTGTTGGACTGGCCCCAGGTGGCCCAGGGGATAGAGGATGTGCTGGGAAGAGCAGCTCATCGTCTCCTGAGCTACGAGGGAGCATTTTGGGCTTACATCACCACTTTTGAAAGCTTCTCCCAAGTCATAGCAGCTTCTTGTGTTTTCCTCCTCTCATTTCAGCTGCCCGTGTCACTGGGCATGTACAGGAGTTCCTACAAGAGAGACTACCAGTGGTGCAAGGAGCACGAACCACCCAGTGAAAAGGACATCCAGGTACCATGAGCTTTCCTCGCTCAGCTCTTTAGCCTGTAGTGTCAGATCCCCTTTCACAGCTACAGGACAGCCGTGGACCAGGTCAGTGCCCGGGCACGGGTGCTGTTTGCACCAACAGGGTTTGCTTTGGTCCTCAGCGCTGTGACCCACCAGCAGCTCGCACCACGCCCAAAAGCCCTTGGCTCCTGTCCCCATCCCTTCTGCGGGAAATCCCCCTCCTGCCCTCTGGTGAAGCTGTTTGGGGCGGGCGATGCTAATTACACTCATTAAGTCAGGGCACTAACGAATGCTTGCTGAACCAGCGCCTAAGCCTTGGACTCCTGTTGCTCCCCGTGGGGCTGATGGAGCGTGTCAGGATGAGCCCCGTCCCGGCACCGCCGTGGGGAGGGGGATTGGGTTTGGGATGGAGATGGCTCCTCGCCCTGACACGGGCCTGAGAGGACTTCTGCGGGGGAGCTGGGGTTGGGTTTTTTCCTCATCTCCTTGCAGGGGGAGCGACCCCCTGAGCTATTTAATCTGATTTGCCTCGCTCCGCCTGCCCCGGCTTAATTGCTTGTGGCAGCGCGGTGGGGACAGCTGCGGTCTGCGCTGGGCCAGGGTGGGGAAGGGGCGGGGGGCACGCTGGGTCCCTGAAGTGCTCCGGGCTCCTTCGCTCCCGAGAAAAACAGAAAAAAAAAAGAAAAAAAAA
>NW_008593626.1:0-7448 GCF_000691845.1 Merops nubicus | reverse complement strand
CCCGGCCTCGCTCCCTCATCCCAGTGCCCAGAGCCACCCGCACAGCCGCAGCGCTGCCTGGGCACCGCCTCACGCCTGCGGCGAGAGCTCCGCCATGCAGAACAACTGGGTAAGCGGGATGGGGTGACTGAGGCCAGCCCTGCTCTTGGAGAATGGCTTTGGGCACTGCTGGAGGGGAGGCTGGACACAGCCAGCAGTGCACGCTCACAGCCCAGAAAGCCAATCCCATCCTGGGCTGCGTCAGAAGAGGCGGGGCCAGCAGGGTTCCGTCACTCTGCTCTGCTCTCCTGAGGCCTCACCTGGAGTGCTTCGTCCAGCTCTGGGGCCCCCCACTTTAAAAAATATAGAAGGACCTGCTCCAGTGGTTCCAGATGAGGGGCAGGGAGATGATCAGAGGGAAGGAACACCACTCCTATGAAGGCAGGCTGAGAGAACTGGGGTTGTTTAGCCTGGAGAAAAGGCTACAGGGAGACCTTACAGTGGCCTTCCAGTACTTAAGGGGGCTGCCTACAGGTAAGATGGTGAAGGACATTTTGTAGGGCCTGCTGCAACAGGACAAGAGTGATTGATGGGTTTAAACTAAACTAGGGTGGATCCAGACTATAAGATAGAGACTTTTATTTATAGTGAGAGTGGTGAAACATTGGAACAGGTTGCCCTGTGGGACAGTAGATGTCCCATCCCTGGAAGAAAACATTCAAGGTCACAGTGGACTGTGATCTGAGGAACCTGAACTAGTTGAGGATGCCCCACTCACTGCAGGGGAGGTTGGACTAGGTGACCTTTCTACAGTTCAACAAAATACTAGCTCTAGTCAAGGCATAATATCTGGAGGAAAAACTGTATATGTAAGAACATCATAGAAAGCTGCTGGGAAAGTGATAAGCTAAGAAAAGTAAAGTAACACTTATTTTCTAAAAAACATTCACATGGTACCAGCAGGCCATCTCAGCTGCCACAGTAAGAATATTTTGTGTCGGGGCAAGGCTCTGTAAAAACCCTTGCAATGACATGAGGGGAAAAACCCCACAAGCAGCCAAGGCTGGGGAGCCACAGCAGCTCCCTGAGCGTGCAGCCGGCCCCGGCTCCGCTCGCAGGGACCCTCCTCATCCCCATTGACAAGGGAGCCCTGACATCCATTCCAGGGGGCACCCACTCACTTACAGGCAGTGTAGCTGGGACACTGCCAAGAAGAAAACATACTTCTTTTGTGCATTAAAAAAAGTGGTGTTTTCGGAATAAATTACTTGTCCATACTTAATTCCACAAAACAAAACAGTCTATCTGCAATTAATTTAACAAGATACTTAGCTCAGTTTACCATTCTTCCCTACAGCTTTAAAAAGCTTCTCTAATTTCTGCTTCTTCCCAACACATGCATTTCAGCTTGATGACAACTCGCGTTCATGCACTCAACACTGCTGCCATCTGTGGCAGGTGCACTTGCTCCTGGAGCTCTTGGGCTGATGCTGGAACCTGAGAAGGCAGCCACTTACTCACCACAACCACAGGCTGTCACCTGACTCACAGCTGCACCCAGGAGGGGTTTCAGACACTTGACCATCAGTCCTAATAAAATAGCAGAACACCACCTATCTTCTTTTTTGGTCTGGTGGTTAGGGAAATTTGGGGGGGACAGTTGGACTTGATGATCCTGGGGGTCCCTTCCAAACACGGTGATTCTACGATTCAGGCTTGTGAGAGTGGAAGCACGCCACGGGCTCCAAATTTCCACTGGGGAAAGTTCTGCTAGTGCTTGCTGGCCTGGATGGCAGCACTACACTGGACACGTGTCTCTCACTTGTGAAGAGCACAGTCTCTCAGAGAGCACTCTTAGTACACTGGGGCTGGTGGTGGTGATCAATGAGTATTTGAAAAGAAGTGGTGGCTTCCAACACATTCTCTAATGGCCAGACAATTTTATGCCTCCTTACTAAAGCTGGTGCACAACAGTGTAAGTTCAGAATCTCTGTAATAGCAGTAAGTCATTATTGCTAATTCAACATGGCCCAAAAGGCAAAGGGGAAAATACACTTCCTTTCAGGGCTTTAATAAGCCATCATGCTGCACCTCAGAGTTACAACCACTACTGAAATCAAGACAGGCAACACTAATACCTAAAAGGAAGTCTTGTACTTAAATCAAATTAAGGATGCTGTGAGGTTGGTTATTTTTTTGGTTTTAATTTTTTTTAAATCAGTATAGCAGCTTGGCTAACCAGGGCAAAGTCCCTGGGGATTTAGCAATACTACATTTAAAGTAACTGACAGTGGGCATCTGAAGTGCTTTCCTTCCTTTTGGACAATGCACAGAAAATCAGCCTATTAAAAGTTAAGGGAATATCAACCACTGCCACAAGAGCTGGACTTCTCAAAATAGGCCCATAAGATCTAATTTTGAGGGAGCTAGCACTGTTGGCTGGGACAAAGCAGAACAGCTGGCCTTAGCCCAGATATGGTAAATGGAAAATGTTACTGCCCTGTGTATCACAAACAGTCAAGCGCCAAAGCAAGAACAAAAGCAAGCTGCTGCTTCTCCTGGTGAGCTCCCTGTACTCAGCTGCCTCTACAGCAGATGTGAGGAGCAGACGTGCATTGCGAGAGGAGGAACCTGCTGAATGCAGAACCAGGGACTGCCAGGATCCCTGCCGCTCGCAGGCTCCCTGCTGCAGAAAGGTCCTGGCTCTACGCACTGGGTTACAGAAGTGCCTGAACCCTTTAAGGGCTCCCATTTGCAACTGTGTACGTACAAACAAGAAAACCTTTGACAGAGGCAAGACAACAGTGACAGTTAACTTCAAAAAGGATTTAAAAATATCAGTCATCATTACACACAGACTTGTAAGACTGGTGCACCCATCCTACAGTTCTTCACGAATTTCAGCATAGCTGGTAAAAGATTAAATTAAGCTTTTCTCCCTGGTTTGACATTCAGGTGGATGGTTTTGTCCCTTTACAAAGTCTCTGGACTTTAAGTAATCCTGCTTTGGAAATAATTAAAACTAAGTATCCTCCCTCAAGGGGCAGTTTCTAGTATTCCAATTTTAGGAACCAAATTAACCCTGGTGACACATTACATCTAGGCTTTCCAAATATCTACTTAGCACTGCTGTGATGAACCATCTAAAACAGTCTTAGTTACCACCTCTCACTTCTGTCATCATTCTGACAGCAGAAGAAACCTTCAGCTTACCGAATAACTGATACACTTAATTGTAGCAAGGACAAATGCCAGAGCCCTGTTTCTTAATGGCAAGAACTCAGAACATGATCTTTTCCCCTTTAACTAGCAGGGTAAGTGTTAACCCTGTGTTGCAATACTTGGGATTTCTGAGTTTTATATGGAGTTCTTAAACTGTAGAGATATCCCTTTAAAAATATTCTGTAGATCCCAAATTATCATCAGTGTAACTATAAATTAACATACAGCTTAAATATTTCCCCTACTTAAGTTTCAGCTGTGCAAATGCCTGAATACATCTGAGTTACTGAACTTTTGACCTATTATAAGGTTATTCAGGATGATCATCCCATGTTATGGATTTACCACGTCACACTTCCCAAAGAACAACTGATTAAAGACATCAGATTAAAGACTACCTTCAAAGACATCAGTCATTTTGCAGATGTGAGCAAAGTTGGCTCCATTTGCCCATGTATACACAACGTCCATTAGGTTGGGTCTGAAAGAATTTAAGTAATTTTCCTCATCAATTTCCAGTTTTGCTTCTGCTGACACCTTGGCGATTCTTTTTGCACACTCCTTCAAAATAAAACATTTTTAATTTATAATATGTTTAAACAACAGAAAGGCTTGCATGTTATGAGATACTGAGTAATTGTGAAATTATTCAAAATCAGAAAGTAAACCACTGTTTATATTAAGTCTGCCTGCATTAACATCTTGCAGTATATTAAGCAAGCTTAGACAAGTTTTAAAGACACGTTCTAAATTAGCATAAAGACTTCCTGCAAACAAGATGAGCCATTATTACACACTGCAAAGATACACGCAGTGCCAGCCAGCTTCACTCAAGTCTTCACTGTGCAGTAACATGCTTTACTCACACGTCTGGCTCCTGCCAGCACCAGCCCTGAGCTCAGACAGCTTACCTGCATTTGCCGAAGCGGTCCTGCCAACTGCTCCGTCAGTTTTGGCATTTCGCTGGACTGAAAAAGAAGGCACTAGATGACCTCATGTGCTCCCATGTATTTGCTATCCACCAAATTAAAAGAACAGAAGTTTAACGTGTGCTAGTGCTACCCTAAATTATTCCAATGACTTCTCAAAGCTGCTAATCAAACACTAAAATTTACCGAATTCCCCAAGTACTCTTTCCTCAAATCAGAATCTTTCCGTACAGCATGTCAGTACAGTATGATAAAAGCACCTGCTTTCTGAGCAGTTCCAAAATTCCCTCTGTTTAGCTTTGAACTGCTTTAGTTGTTACAAGCTTTTCTTTAAGAACATAAAAAGCAAATGCTTTTTAGTAACATAGAGATCAGTGGTTCTGTATGCAAGCATGGCTACTGAAATACAGGAGCACTTTTATGTCTTGCTCAGCCCCCGGCACTGTTCTTCTGCTGACAAATGTAGTTCATTAGCACCTGCTGCTACTGTGCCTTCTACATTAAGAATCAACCCGAGTGATACGTCTTGCTTGTTATCTGCAGTAATATTTCACAGGGAAGTTTATTTTTACTGTATTTTCCTGATGGTGCCAAACTTCTATAACATTTACAGGTGGGATAACAATGGCACCTGGTATTAAATGCCCATGTTTTTGCTTTTAATAAGACATGGTCTGTTTTTACAGCTCTTTGGGTATCAATGTTATTGGTGGTACTGCCATTCTCATCAACGCATCAAGAGTACTGTCCAAATAACATAACATGGGAGTGTCTCAGAATTAGAGATATCCTCACCCCAGAGTGTAGGAGCAGATATTGTTACATCTCTTTATTTTAAATTATGAGGGGGTGTGTGTGCACTCATACATAAGTACAAGCAGGTATGCTAACTATCTATTAATACTGCTTCATTGCATGAAGAGGAAACAGTTGTGGATTCATTACAACCATTGCAACTTTACACAATCTCCAGCATGTCATTTGTGAGGAAAGATATTTCAGCCCTGAAGCTGCAAGAGTCCTGGTAAGTTCAACAGAAGTTCATGTCAAACACCTTAGGAAAGGAGGAAAACTGTGCAATGCCTCTTACTGTTACAACCAATTTCTGGAATTAAATTCTAAACAATACTGTTGATAGACAGGAATGTCTACAATTGACAAATTTAAGTAGTAACTCACATTCTCTTGAAACACAAAACAGCTTAGTAGTGCAGTTGCCTGTTCTGCAGTTAAGTCGTTGAAGAGACCATTGAACATCATTTCTGTCAGAAGTAGTTCATCAGCACTAAAATAGAGAAAGAGAAGGAAGCTTAGGGAAAAGACTAACTGAAATGTAATTTTTAAGTGAAGTACTATTAAACTGTTTTGTGCAGTAACTGGATACAGATAAGAAACAACAGCTTCTTAATTTTTCTTATGGGAAAAACAAATACTAATATATTGGCTTTTTAAGGGGAATGCTAATTAGCAAGAGTGAGACAGTACTTTAAAGAAAGTAAAAGCTTTTACTCAACTGGAAAGAATATCTCCTGACAGTTCACAGAAGTTAGTCTTAACATTTGCTTTAGTCTGTTTTTATCAGATAGGACATTAAGAGATGGAAAAGAACCAGAGTCAGGCAACTTATGAAAAGGACTAAAATTGGTACTTCTGCTGGTCAAAAGAGATTTCACTGGATATTTCCAAGGTGCTGAAAGAAGGAACAAACTTGCTTCAATCTACTTGTAAAATAAAGACTTAATTTGCTATCAGATTTTGCAGGGGAAAAAAGTTGGTTAGGTACTGAGAAAATATATGTAGTCTTTCTTTCAAACAATGGGTAAGGCAAGGAGTACAGCAGTTACTGTAATGTTTAAAACACAGTTCTGCCAAAATCTGAGTTACACTCTGAAGTACTGAAGTCTGGTACACGAGTTTCAAGAGAATCTTTACAATATGCTTATACATATCTACACGTATGTACACACACAGACACACCCGCTAAATGTATTACACTAAAAGACACCAGTTCCACAGATTGTTTTCCAGCAGCCCTATGGAAGTAATTGAGCTGCATTCCGAACTTGTCAGTGACTAGCTAATTGCTGGCAATCACTGTTACACCCTTGTTTGTGAGCAACTTTGTACTATGAGTCCTTCAAAGTGGAGCCACAGAAACTGAGACCACCCTTCCATATAATGCACGATATCAAATGAAAGCACACACTATTGCCTAAGTTGTGTAAGGAAACAGCCATTGTTTTGGCATTTTAATGTCCATGGTTTAGTTTTAAAATCTAAAGTATTTTGTCCTTAAGTTGCTATCTTTACTGCTTAAATCAGTATATTCCCTTTAGGACACAGATCACATAGTTTCTGAATAGTCCTCTTAATGGTCTCAGAATCTGAAAATATAAACAGAATATACTAATTTCAGCAAGGACAGTGAAGTGTATATTCATGACAGTAACTGCTTTGCACAGAAACCAATTACCTGCTGATTTCACAAGCGACCCGTCCTTTCATCTCAATAACATCTGAGGAGGTGGCAAACCCCAGTCTTCTCAAAACACGCTTACGACATTTGAGTTCATCCATTTGTAAGACAGTTCTTGCTTTCTTCAGTTCTCGCTTTGCTGCTTTAATATCTATAGCAATCTGGGGAGTCAGAAAAAGAAAAATTAAATGTTGCTGTTTTAACAGATTTAAATGTTTTGAAGATTCTTCTTAATTTACATAAAGGCCTCCGAACAATGGTATATGGGCATACTAGTTGAGACCAGCTCTATGAAGAGGAAGATTTAAAACAAATTAAAAACGAACAAAGAACAAAAACACAAAAAAACCCAACAACAAACCAAAAAAAACCCCCAACAACCAAAGAAAACCAAAACCAAACCCAGCTCCATTTACCCACTGGAAACTACGGTGAGTTTGGGAAGTTAAGCTATTTACCCACAGCAAGAAAAGAAATCCCAACCAGTCTACACCAAAAAAACAAACCACATCCACAGAAGAAATCTTTGGTTGAGAAATAAGCACTCATCTTCTGATGTACCGTACCAAGTCTCAGCTAACCAACCGCTCAACCAAACGTAACCCAAAGGCATCACTTCCTGCTGCCAGCACTGCTCCAGTGCACCGCAGTTGATCACAGCCACTGTCAACATCCTGACAGTGGGGTGTACAGAGCAGACAGCCTTGCAGAAGCCTGCTTGGTCCATCAGGCCTTACCACACACACCTTTGTGCTGCCCACACCAGAGCTACCTCACCTCTGCAGAACGACTCCTGGAGCAGGAGCCTCCCCGCGGCCCGGCGGGGCAGGGCTGTGCCGCAC
>NW_008593625.1:548-1040 GCF_000691845.1 Merops nubicus | reverse complement strand
CACGGGGGAGGGAGAAGGGGGGGGAAGGAAAGAGGCCGGGAGACTTTGCACCGGGCTGCAGGGACACGGGGAGGGGACCTTGGGGCACCCGGGTGACTTTTTGTCCCAGCTGAGGGGTTTCTCCAGGCTCCAGCTCCTCTCCCAAGCCCTCCACGCGTGGAGCATCCATCCCCAGGAGGGGAGGGGGGGCTGGGTGGGGGCAGCTCCTGGTCCACGGCTCCCACACCCCCTGCCAGCCCCCGGCCCTGACATATGGTCCTCATTGTGCCTGGCACAATGGAAACACTTCAGGCTAATTTGGATGCTGGTTCTGGCCTCGCTGGCAGCTCCGACAGCTTGGGTCCCTCGCCTGCTCTTTGTGCTCGTGGGCAGGCAGGGGGACAGCCAGCTCCGTGTCCCCTCCACCTTCCTGAGCGTCTTCCCGGACATTTCCCAGCTCTTTCCCCTGTTCCCATGGCCGTTTCCTTCTCTCTTTCCTTCCCCATCACCATC
>NW_008593625.1:0-281 GCF_000691845.1 Merops nubicus | reverse complement strand
CTCCAGGGCAAGAAATTGTTCCTCAGGGGCAACTGAAACCTCCCCTGGGGCAGCTTGAGGAGCATCCTGAAGGTGCAGATAGCAAAGATGCCTGAACACGCCCAGCTGCCCCCACGGGGCTGTTCCTGTGTCCCTGCCCCGGGGTGATGAGGTGGGACTGGCTGCTGCCCACCGCCCACGCCCCTTCCTCCCCAAAAACAGGAGCAGCGGGGGCAGGAGGTGACCCCTGGGTTGGGAAGGGTGAAAGCCACCCCTTGTTTCAGCACCCTGCCCCGGGGCCG
>NW_008593624.1:0-3964 GCF_000691845.1 Merops nubicus | reverse complement strand
CACCCACAGAGATAAAACTGAACCTTGAGATTATGAAGTGTATCACTGTTCTACTTGTTCTCCCTGGAAAGCTACATTCATTAAATTAGGTCATCAAGACTGATGGGTTAAGTGCTGTGATCTGGACTTAGTCTTATGTGGCTAATAATTTGAATAGCTTTAAAAATAAAGGTTCTTTTTTCTTAAACACCTATCAGGCTGAATTTTCATACAGACCTTGCCCCCAAATTTGATAACTTATACTGCAGTTTACCTCCAGAAACTCCATATAAATCTGATTTGTTATTAAGGACAGAGACTTCTCAAAAGCCTCAGAAAAGACTAAGAGAGATGCTAAACTCCTCATCATTTTTAGGTGTGTAGTGTCAATCATGCTTTGTTCAATAGGTCTTAAATGAAGATGGGAAAAAAAAGTAAAATAAAAATCTTCATCCATCTAATCTGCACTTCATTCAGATTTTGGCAGAAAAATTATACAATATTATGAGCAGTGAACACTCCTAAATATTAACACTTATTTTATATCTCCCATATATTTAGATACACGTATATGGAAGATGGAGTTATTGTGATAGTAAATAACTCCAAAATACAGAAGTTGAAGGAATAAAAACTTTCACCTCACCCTATTGCCAAAAAATTTTGTGAGCAAGTCACGATAGTTTGGAAATCCCAGCCAAGTGCCTGCAATTCCTAATTCCCTAATGTCCTGTCAAACACCTTCATTCTCCCACTTACTATAATGCTGTTCTAAATTTTGTATGTTTAGTGATATATATATGGGAGGAAAAAGAAGTTGTTTAGATATAAGTATCTTAAATACATTTTTTTAAAAAAGTCAAATATTTGAGATGTAGAAAATAGAAGAAATAAAGTGGAAAAGATGAAGTACTAGGAAGGAAATCCAAATGTCAAAAGCAAGCAGATCTGTGTAATTTGTTTGCAGACATGGGGTGTGTTTTTTTGACTCAGATGTCAAGCAGACCAGTGTGTTGTCTTTGTTAAGAAAGTCATAACACTGCACAATTTCTAGAATAATTCTGGTATACTAAATTATTCCATCTAAATTACTTGGCAGTGTAGAAGTTATAATGAACCATTTTTCATCTTTTCTATTCTTTCTGAATTTTTTGTGTTGTACCCAAAAATCAAAGTCCCAAAGATTCATGGATCAGCAATTTTCAGTTTGATACAGGGCCTGGGGATGGACTGGTGGCAAGAAGAAACAGGAGAAGGACACTGTTGACTTTCTAGTGACCTAGACATAAAGCATATGAGATTGCCAATGCCATTGGATATTCTCAGCCATACTGTCCTGTTTACTTCTGCTATTCCTAAATACTTCTGTTCATAGCACAGTGTATACTAGAACTGTAATATATAGCCTAGAAATATAATAAAATATTAGAAATATATTAGTGCAGCTAATGCAGAAAATCCAGTCCCACAGCCATGTCTCAGTTTCAATATGAGCAGAACCCCAACTGTTCAATCAAAAGCCCTTCACTCTTCATTTCTGCAGGAAAAAGAGAAACAAAAAATATCTGAAACTTGGTAATAAAGCAGATATGACAGAGGGAAAAACACTCTTGTTCCATTTTACTCAGATTTAAATCAACCAGACCCTTGATTTCTTTGAAAAAGAAACTGCAAGTTTTCCCTAAGCAAGCAAATGCACCAGACACCTTCAGAAAGGACTTGCAAAGAGGATTTTGGCTGTCTGGTATTCAACCATCTGTTTTTTTAACTGACTGGCCTATTTTTCAATAATTTTATGTTATTAATTAAATATTAGTCGAGGTGGAGGTTCAAGATAAGAAGGGCAAAGCCAAAAAATGCTAAACTCTCAGCCTAAAACCCTAACTTGCCATTTGCTTCATGGGTTATGTTCTAATCCTTTTGCTTTCTTCTGAAATATTTTTGTTTCTTCAGAAACCCTTCCATGACTGCAGAGAGAGCCCCTGCCACCTATCAATAAATAAAACCCCCAATAAATATGTACAAAATAAATATTTAAGAAGACAGCATCGATGACAACTATGCACCACAGAAGGAAATGATTGTGGACTTTCTAAACAAAAGAAGTGCTGCAAGAAGAGTGACTTTCAGTGCCTACAGTGAACCCCCTGAATCCTGCTCCTCTCTCTGCAAAGCTCACAGCCTTCAAGCCATGAAGAGGGTCCTTGTTCCACCTCAGTGCTTGGAAGCTCTTTGCTTTTAAAAGTTGGGTTGTGTTGCCACCACTTCAACGTGACTTTCCCTTCAAAGCACTTCTGAGGACTGTGCTTAAAGGTTCATGGCAAATTTATCAGGTAGGAATATTTTAAGCCTTAAAGCTGAGTATTAACTTTCCTCTCTCTGACAAAGCCTTTTGTGTTTCCTGCCATTAATTTTATATTTCATATTTATATTTAATATTATGGAAGAAAATGCCATTTTTCTTAGGAACTGTTATGAATCTAGGGAAAAAAAAGTTCCTATTTTAAGATTTCAATATTTTTGCCTCAGTAGACACTGACAATCTGATTACAGCCAGCCAAGAAGCAGCTACTATAACAGATCCATCAACCTGACAACCTGAAAGACAAATCTTAAAAGCAGAAGGTCTGCTTATAGACTGTTATGAACAGGAATGGAGAAAATTCAACCTTGAAAACCTTCCATATGTGGCAGCTTTACACTGTAAGGTGTAACAAGCTTCCTCAGGAAAAGTTTGCATGCTTAATTGTGATAATAGAACCGTTTACTTAAGTAACACAGGGTAATTTAATTACAGGGGGAAAGAAAACCCCCAACATTTCCAAGATCTCAAAGTAATGAGGAACCTGTGACACAAATCCTAATCTGGCATATGACAGCTGCAGAATGAATTCAAAAGGGTTTTTTTTTTTACCAGACTAATTATCTGTTAATGGCCAGGCTCAGCGGGACACAACAAATTCCCAAGGTTTAGTTTCCAAGCCATGTGATCCAATCCTTAGCATGGCAGATGGCACACAATGCCTGCAGACCCCTCTTTTCTTCTCAGAGCTACACACACCAGCTCTGCAGCCCAGCACCAAAATGACTCTCATCATACAGCAGCCCAGATACAACCTCACCACTGGAAGCACCACAATTTTCCCAGTGATTCTTTCCCACCCTGCAGCACGTCAGTTTTATTCAGGGCTGTCAGCTCGTGGTGGGCACTGACAAAAATTGAAAGCCCAGTAGGATTTATCCCCTCTGTAGACCCACAAAGACTCCAGCAGGTTGGATGTCACATTTAAAAGGACACACACACACTTGCTTTCAGCTAAAATATCAGCAGGGTTGTGTTTTTTTTTTTTTCAGTTGCCATGCTGTAATTTAAAAGTGCTGACTTTGCATCCAGGTCTGATTTTGGGGTTGTTTTTAGAAAGGCTGTATGATTTTAGCATGCCACTTCATCGACCTGTCAGCTGGATGGCAGTGGGTATCACTAATTACAGAGCTAAACTGTGAAAAGATTAAATTCCCACCCAGAAGATCCCAACCATTATATCCTCAGCAACTTCACACCACATCCCCAAAGCCCTGGGGAGAGATACATGTTCTCTGTTTTATCTGCACTGGAGTTTGGGTTACTGACCTCCAGGAGGTGAGAAGAATACACAGTTTCCCTCCCCATCTCCCCCACCCTGATGAATTCTAAAGAGCTTTGTTCCAGAGAGCCAAGCTTTCCAGTGCTGGACTGTGGCTGTTTCACATGCCATGACCTTCATTTTTTTGCATGTCCAACAAAGCTGAAAAGCTTCCTCAGCATTATGTGTTCACTTCCAGCTTAACAAACTCTTCTGAAATGACTCACTAGATGTTCAAGGTTGCTTCATGTTAATACTTTTTCACTAAGCATCATAATTTTGTTACTTTTAAATAAAATCCTTACCATTTTCCCTTTTATTTGTTTTTTTTTTCCCTCCTCAAACTGGTAATTGGACAAGCA
>NW_008593623.1:8640-11823 GCF_000691845.1 Merops nubicus | reverse complement strand
AGACTACAGTCTATTTATCACAAGAGCCGAGTCCCAGTTCACTAGAACTTTTTTCAGCTGAACAATATTTTCTGGCATTTGCAAGCTCAATTGAGCTGTTCCTTTTCTGCACCTCAGCTTTTGGTCTTGCTGGAGAGACCACATCACCAGGGTGCACCCGGGAGCTGGGATGGGTGGAAGAGAGACAGCGGGAAAGAAGGCAAAGGTGTGCTGGTTTGTTCAGCTTAGCAAATTGGGGAAAATAAAGTACAAAACTTTTGGAAAGAAAGAGTGAAAGAGAATAGGTCT
The DNA here is from genome assembly GCF_000691845.1 of Merops nubicus. NCBI lineage: Eukaryota > Metazoa > Chordata > Aves > Coraciiformes > Meropidae > Merops > Merops nubicus. The sequence goes on along the minus strand of NW_008593623.1, from coordinate 11,535 downwards.
GTCCCCTTGGGTACCAGCTTGAATCACTCAATACATGTGCTCTTTGCCACTGATATTTTGCTTGTAATTAGTCCAGAAAGCAACAACAGTAGAAGGGTTTGTGATAGCGTTCTGCTGCTGTTATTTCTGGAAGAGCATGGCCTGTAAGAGTGCATTTCCAAGGCAATTTATCCCCAAGTCAGTGTTCTGCCAAGGCACCCTGAAATTCCTGGCTGCCTCCTTGCCCTGTGCCTGGAGCACTGGCTGTTTAACACCCAGGTATTTAATTCCAGACTACTGAGTGATCAGAATCGCCAGCATCACTTCCCAGCTGTTTATATCATGTGCTTTCAAAAGAACAGAGAGGATTTGAACTTCAATTTGAATTTCTCTTTCTGTCTCTTTTTTGAACAAATATGGATTAATTTCTCCCTGGCATCTCTCACTCACCCCCTAACCCCTCAGCATGTGCAGATCATGTGGGTGTTGGAGCCAGGGCTGGCACGGAGTGGATAACCCCATTCCCTTGCTCTGGATGGCTCGGGGGAGCCCTGATGGAGGCATGGGGCTGAGGATGACAAGCAGGGACAAGTTCTTCTATACCTCCAGCCCATCCAGCCCCTGGGAGGACAATCCTGCCCTTACAAAGGTGCAGATCTCCTGCTGTCACAGGGTCCCTCTCCTCTGAGCTGGGCACTGGAGGTGCTGCAAGGCTGGAAGCTGCAGGAAGATGCTGCTGACCTCTGGACTGAGAGGTGGCTGCATGTCATGCTGGGTGACCACAGGGGACATGGCTGGGACCTGGACAGATCTGGGCCGCTTGGCTTCTGGGGGGCTCTCTGTTCACTAAGGGATTGTTGTGAATAATCACTGATTTGGGAAAACAGCATTATTCAGGGCAGCTTTTAAGCATGTAGTTAAGCCCCATTAGAATCAACGGGACTTATGGACATGCTTAAGTTAAGCATCCTTTAAACACTTTCCTGAGGGAATGCCAATAATAATAATTAGTGTATCTCCTGGCAATTACCAAACCAGAGGTTTTAAGGCCAGGCTGAAACCTGCTGCCTCTCTGGCGTGACCTCCTGCATTGCACAGCCCAGAGGACACAGCCCAGGATTCCTGACACGGGGCCCAACGTGAAACACGTCGATGGTCCTTCCTCCAGCACCCTCATCGGCTGCTCCCGAGACCTCAGCTCCCCTCAGAGGAGCAGGATGCTGACCTGCAGTGAGAGCTCTGGACCCAGCTCATCCCAACAGCACGGATCTTGCCAAGGGGTGCAGGCAGCAGGGAGAGCTGGCAGAGGCTGGTAGCAGAGGCTGGTGGCAGAGCCCGCTGGCAGAGCCCGCTGGCAGAGGCTGGCTGCAGAGCCCAGCAGCCCCCTGGGATCCAGCCAGCGTGCCAGGCAGCTTTGTTTCTGCTGCAGGTCGCCCAGCACCGGGGCCCTCCTACTGCTGCCTCCCTGCCCACCCCCACCCCGGCGAGGCATCACAGCTCCTAACGAAACGGAACTGCTGCCAGATGAAATATATTACTATTAAATACTTAATTCTTCTAGTGAGCGGAGAGCAGCCAGTATGAATACGATTATTAAAGAAAATTACTTTGGCTGATCAGATATTTCTGCATACTAATTTCTGACCCTTCTTTCCTCTCTGCTTGCTTCTCATCCCTTAGAGACCAGGACAGATAAAATTCCATCACAAATAGCTGATTACTGGGGCTTGCATTAAAATCAAATTTTTTTTCCTCTCGGCGCTAATGTCCTTGCCTAAAGTAGAGGCAGGAAAAAAAAAAAAAAAAAAAGCCTAGAGATTGGTCTAGATCTGAATATCCCTGAACTTTGAGGCTGCCGGTGTTATCATCTGGATCCAAATGTTGCAGTTGTCTCTCGAAGCAGCCGGGCTGGCAGGTTTTGGGTGGCAGGGGCAGCAGCAGGGATGCCCACAGCTCACAGGCAGCAGTGATGCAGGGGCAGTAGCCCTTGCCCCTGGGCGAGTAGCCCTTGCCCCTGCCCTACTCCTGCTCCAGCCCCACTTGTCTCTACTCCAGACAACGTTATCTGGCCACTGGTGAAGAAGGCAGAGGGTAAATTGGGCTGATGGAAGCAGGGGGGTTGAACAGGGCAGGCAATGGGATGAGCACAGCCTTGATACTCAGTGGGGGTTCAGACTCAGGCAGCTTCACCCCCTTTCCCTGCCCTCCCCTACAGCTGTTTCAACAGGCAGATAGATGTAGGTCCTACACAAATACTCTTCTGATTGAATCCAACCAACTTCCCTCAAGTTTCTGCATCTCCCACCCATTGCCCAGGCCTCGGTCACCCTGTCACAGCACAAGGATGCCGCTAAAAATAATTCACCCCTGTCTCATCCCTTCCCCACCGTCACCACCATCACCTTCCCCTGCTAACGTACCCAACCTGGAAGCCTCCAATTTACCTGCTTTTAAATAAAGACACTTGTAAAGGTGTCACGGTGCTGAAGCCCTAATTACAGCCTGAGCACGTTAATTCCCTGCGCCGGCTCCGGGAGCGCTTCTCGCCACGGGGGCTCCTGTCTGCCCTCTTCCTCTCCCCCTGCCTCGGGGACGTGCACGTGGGAGTGGGAAGGGAGCGGGTGCCTGCGAGGGTGCTGGGGATTCAAAGCTCCACTTTGCACCCTCCAGAGCTCGCCGGAAAGAAATCCCTTTGGAGGTGAAGCCCGTGAGGTTCCAGCTTCAAGTCAGACCCTGCTGGACTCACTACTGGGGACGTGTCCCCATGCTGGGGAAGGCAAAAGGGAAATTCCCTGTGCAGAGGTGCTGTGTGCTCCTTGGCTTCCCTGCTGCCCTAAAGCTTGGGGCTCTGCCCCCCATCCCCAGCCTCGGGCACCATCTGGGAGCCCCCAGTCTGGGCACAGGAGGCCAGCGCTG
>NW_008593623.1:7420-8610 GCF_000691845.1 Merops nubicus | reverse complement strand
GTTTGTTTTTCCTTATTGACTTTCTCCGAATAAACGCAGGGCAGGCAGAAAGGGGCTCCAGCAGCAGCTGTTTACCAAGTGTTTGTGATAAAAACCCTTCTCCATAGGAACAGGTGGCAGTGGGACTGTCCCCAGGAAGGGCCGAGGGGCCTCAGCAGCCTGCTGCAGTCAGCTATGCAGTGTGAAGCAGAAAAGGTATTTTTTGCATGGCTCTGGGTGCAGCCAGGCATGGGGTTAAAGCTCAGGGAGTGCAGCTGAGGCAGGCACATGGGCTGAGTGTTGCTGTGGATAAATGCAGGCTCAGAGGAGCTGTGCTTGGAAAGAGGGAGCCCTGCTTGGACACAGCCTCGTGCATCGCTGCACCGGGGGCTTCTCCCTTTTGCACATTTTCCCTCCCTGGTGTCACACAAGTGCAAGGAGCTCTCCTCTAAAGAGCTTTCCCCTGGGTGAAGGAAGGGATTGGTCTCAAAGTACAAATTCACAGAATCACAGAATCCCAGCATGGTGGGGGTGGGAAGTGACCTCTGGAGATCATTTTGTCCAGCCCCCTGCTCCAGCAGCTCACCCACAGCAGGGTGCCCAGGGTCACAGCCAGGCAGGTTTGGGATCTCTCCAGAGCAGGAGCCTCCCCAGCCTCTCTGGGCAGCTGCTCCAGGCTCTGCACCCTCACCCCAAAGAAGTTTCTCCTCCTGCTCAGGTGGCACCTCCTGGGTTCCAGTTGGTGCCCGTTGCCCCTTGTCCTGTCTCTGGGCACCACTGACCAGAGTCTGGCCCCAGCCTCTTGCCCCCCCGGGGCCCTTTAGCTCTTGCTCAGCATTGATCAGATCCCCTCTGAGTCTTCTCCTCTCCAGGCACAACAGCCTCAGTGCTCTCAGCCTTCCCCCATAAGAGAGAATTTTTCCCTTTTCATATTTCCTTCACCCTGGAGGAAGAGGGAAGGAGTAGCCATGAGGGTGCTGCTGGGGTTTTGATTCACAGCAGGAGAACTTGCTCCTCATCCCAAGGGCAACCTGCTCCGAGCTGGGTCTCTGCACACACTGGAGCCCTTGCTCTGCTCCTAAGCGGTGCCACAGCCACACCCTGCCCTGGCAAAGGGGGATGGCAGCTCCAGAACTGAGCTCTCCATCCCACCCTGGCAGCCCGTGTGTGACCTGGCTCGTGGGATTTGTGCCAGCCCGTGAGCAGGAGCA
>NW_008593623.1:0-7028 GCF_000691845.1 Merops nubicus | reverse complement strand
CAGGGTCTGGGCGGGCAGTGTCTGGGCAGGCAGGGGCTGGGCAGGCAGGGTCTGGGGAGGCAGGGGCTGGGGAGGCAGGGGCTGGGCAGGCAGGGGCTGGGGTTCAGTGGGGCAGGTGGAGGCCCCACGCTGTGCTGATCGTACAGGGAGTGAGGTGCTCTGCTGAGGCACCAGCACACAAACCCAACAGCTCTGCTGGCCCACAGTGCAGGAGGGTGGGGAGGGCTGACCCAGCCAGCTCTGCTGCAAAATTAGCCCTGCTGCCAACAACCCAGCAGGACTGATTCTCCTTCCCTGGATGCAGACACATCCATCCTCCTCCTGCCCAGCCGGGCGAGCAGAGCCTGGCAGGAGCATCACACTGAAACTGGCAAGCCCCAAGCCCCAGCCCAGCACTGGCCAGGCCTAAAAATCACTGAGCAGCAACATGCCAGCTAATCTTCTCATCACAGGAGCTTCATCTTCATCTACTATTCCATGGATACCTAAGCCCCAGCTGATGATATTTTGGGGGCCTGCTGGTGTTGCTGTTCTTTACAGATGCTGGCAGGTTTGGGGAGCTGTGTGTTGGTTCAGTTTCTTTTTTTTCTTGCTGAACTCTCATCCTCAAAACTCCTGAGTGTGTACTGGTGTAAAAAAACACCACCTTTTATTGCTGTTGTGGGAAGTTCCCACACCTTCTGCCCCTAAACCAGTCAATATTTAATCTATTATTTCCTCTATTAGCCACTATGCATAGGAATGTCATCAGAACACCAGACCCACACTTGTTTTGATGAGTTAGCAGCACAGAGGGATGGTGGAAGAATCACAAAGGGGTGGGCAAGAGACTGGGGAAGGGAACTGGGATAGGAGGGAAAAAAGGCAGCTATCAGAAGAGAAGAAAATAGAGGAAAGTCTGTTTCTCTGAGACAGCACTGGTATGTCTTTGCCCTGCCTGGGTGCTGTAAAGCTAGAAGGAAGTAAGGGGGAAAATACTTAAATGAGCAGGGAGAAGGGATATGGAGGGAGCTGGAGATAGGAGATGACATATGGAAGATACTGGCATCGCTGAGGAAAAGACAACAAGCTTTAGCAGCTGATGGACGGGGCACTTGGAGGACAAGGAGAAGCCTCAGGAGCAAATAATCCTGACCTGGAGAATTTGTTCCAGCCCCTGAAGCTCTTTGCCTCAAGGTTTCAAGAGCTTGGCAGGATTAAAACATTAAAAACATAGTTTGGGCATTAATTTGGATAACAAGAATGTCCAATGTGGTGGAAAATAGTCAGAGGCTGGAAAGATGCTAATCCCCCTTCTTTTGAGACATTTGAACTCTCAGGCCTCTCTGCCTCGATTCACACCCCCCCAGTTGAGTGTTTTGGGGATAGCCATGGCCCCAAGCAGCCTGTCCCTGCTGTGAAACTCCTGCTTCACCCACCCAGGGAGCTGATTTCACCCGAGGCTTGGAACATCAACTTTGACACTGAAAAAAAGGATATTTTACTATCTGGGAATATTTCTGCATCTCTTTAAAACTTCCCCCTTCACACGCACCCTTCCCTACCCCTGGGACAATTAACAGCACTTCTCCCCTCAGCTCTTTGGAGCTCGTGGGGGTGCAGCTGGAGGGATGGAGCTTCTCCCACCTGGCACCATCTCAGGGCATTGAATTCTCCCCCTCCCCATCACATCAGTCATCTGCTGTTTGTATCCTACTGGCTGCAGCGGCAGATTCACCCGGACCCAGAAATGTAGCTTTGTGTTTGATGTACTTCAGTCACTCCTGACACTCAGGGCTCCCATCCGAACTGGAAATGATCTAAACTGATCCCTTTTCACCTATTTATTCCCTGTTTGCACTGGGCTGAGATGAGGGTCTGGCCTGGAGAAAAAGGTTTCCAGAGGATGCAGTGATTTTCTTCCTTTGTGCTGTGAGGGGAAAGGGTGAATCCCCAAACTCTTCTTTTCATCAGCTAAATCTAGTTGGGGAATGCTGACGTTTTGTTCTTGGGGGGAAAAAAAGGAAGACTAAAATTGGAAGACTAAAATAAAGAATAAAAATTTGAAAGACTAAAATAAAAATAAAAAATTGGAAGATTAAAATAATAATTACAAATTTGCTCTCATTTTTAGGTGGTTTTGAATGCACAAGCATGAGAAGCAGTCCTTGCACAAAAAGATGCTTTGTCATTTGGGGAAAGAGATAGAATTTATGGATATTTTTGGACATACTGCTGAAAACCTGGAGATTTTGCTTTTGGTTGTGACAGAAACTCCCACTAAACCTAAAAGTCACTTTCCACCAAGGGCAGGAGAGAGAAGAAGAAGAAAACCCCATCACTGGGAAGAGGAGAGTCTGGGGGAGCCTGGTGGCCACGGCCACCGTGGGGCTACTGGCCCATGCATGATGTGACCATGGCAGAGGTTCTTCCCAGGGCCCCTTCCCCTGTCTCCACGCTGACAGAGGTTTCAGGCTGTCACCTGCTTCCCTGCCAGGGAGCAGGACTGTTAACTTCTGCTGACACGGGCACGGAGCAGCCCCTCCCCGGCCTTGATAACTCATGGCAGCAACACTTGCACAAATCTTTAATTGTTTAGTTTAAAGAATTGTGTTTTGACCGCAAGGGGATTTTGGCTGGAGCTCAAGAACTGATAATGATATTTTGCTGCCAAGACGTCTTCTTGGCTGTGCCTGTGTTAATGTTCACTTACAAGAAGCTCCAATTAACTGCATCAGCTCTCACAGAGCGAGAGCGAGCTAGAGTGGGAGAGAGATGATGTCTTTCTGCAACAGAAAGAGAAAGCAAGAAAGAAAGAGACAAAAAAAGCGAGAGGAAAAGAAAGCAAAGCAAACCACAGCAATCAACACAAACAGGCCCCATACAGCACTTGGCTCATGGCAGGAGATGACTTCCGAGACACTGATCCATGGAGTCTCAGCTCTGCTCCAGCCACGGGCTTCGTCTCCCTTTGCACGGCTGTTGCAAGGCAAGGAACAATCCCCAGCAAACTGGTTCCAGTGACAAGGGTGGTGGGGGGCTGTGTTGTGCTGCCCTTTGGGAGCACCTCTGGGGAGTCTGGGGGTGTCTGACCAGGTGGGTGCCTATTGACCCCCTCCATTCCCCACTTTCTGTGGGTGACAGAAGCAAGGAGGTAAAACTGAAGTGTGCTGGGATCACTTCTCACTGTTCCCACCAGCCTCGGACTGGGCCAGTCCACGGGGAACCACAGAGCCATGATTTATCCTCCAGCATAGACACACAGGGTCAGCTTTCACAGAATCAGAGAATCATTTTGGTTGGGAGAGACCTTTCAGATCATGGAGTGCAACCATTCCCCCAGCACTGCCAGGTCCCCACTGCCCCGTGTCCCTCACACCACATCTCCACGGCTTGGAAACCCCTCCAGGGGTGGGGACTCCACCACTGCCCTGGGCAGCCTGGCACAGCCCTGGGCAACCCTCCAGGGAATATATTTTTCCTAATATCCAACCTCAACCTCCTCTGGCACAACCTGAGACCATTTCCTCTTGTCCTGTTGCTTATCCCTTGGGAGCAGAGCCTGATTCCCACCTGGCTCCAGGCTCCTGTCAGGAGCTGTGCAGAGCCAGAAGGTCTCCCCTGAGCCTCCTTTGCTCCAGGCTCAGCACCCCCCAGGTCCCTCAGCCACTCACTTCTTTTTCCAACATGGGGAGAGCAAAGACTGGGGACACACCACACTTTCGGGCTGCCCCGTCTGAGCAGAGACCAAACAAACAGGGTGCAGCAGAGGTACAGGGCAGGAGGTTTACAGAGAGCACCTTCCCAGGGAGGTGGGTGGGTGCAGCCCCAGCCCCGGCTGCACCAGGGGGGTTCTCCCCTGCACCCCAGCAGCACTGCACCCTTTGCCTCGCAGGTGCCAGGAGCTGCCGGCAGCGTTTGAACCCAAACCCCGCGGGTCAGAGGCTGCAGCAGCGCCGTGGAGCAGCTGCCCCACCCGGGAGGACACGTTTCAGCCTGTTCGGGGGCTTTGGGAGACCCAGCCGGGGGATTTCTCGAGGCTGTGCCCCGGACGGCCCGGCGAGAGGGTCAGATCCTGCCCTGCCGGCTCACGTTACACGAACCCGAAGACAGGAAGATTTAAGAGTGGAGATGCCACACAGTACAGTGTGTTGTTTGTCTGCCTTTGAAATAGGAGTTAGCGAGAGCGGGAGGGAGGGAGGGGGGCACCAGCCTCTTCCCCTGACTTACAGTTCCTTTCTGGCATCGAGGGGAATTGCATTGACTCTCTTTGCCTCTGTTGCTTCAGGTGCAGCTATGTTTTCTTACATGTTAATTTTTTCCTGTTTTATTATCCTGTCCCTCAGCCGCTACCAGAAACCCTCCATCAGCTCAGGGAATGTTTCCTCCAGCCAGCAGCTGGGATGCATTTGGCCAAGGAGAGCCCTGCCACTGCTGCCAGGGGGGTGGGTGCTCCTTGGGGCGCAGGGACGGGTGACTCCTGGTGCCACCCACCCTGAGATGGACCTGGGCAAAGCAGATCCCTTCCCAGAGGCAGTCAGGGTTGGCTCTGATCCCGGGAGCACCAGTCCAAACAGGGATTTCCCCTGAAGCCTGTGCATCTGTCTGAGATGAGAGATCTCTTGGTGAGAAATCTTCCACCCTGGGGACCTGCGCTGGCCACCACAAACCACAAGCAGGAGGTGGCACCTTAAGAGGGCCCTCACCCCCTCGGGTGTTTGTCCTGCCAGCTGCTTTGCACTGTCAAAATGGGTTGGAGAAGGAGCTGTGCTCGGGGGCAGAGCTGGGAAGGATCCATCAGGAGCAGGTCTGCTGGAGTTGTCCCTCCACACAGCCGCTGGCCCATGTGGGATGTCACCACCTCCAGCCCAGCTCTGTCACCCCTCTCCTGGTCCCTTGGGTGCTCTGCATGGCCTGTGGAAAAAACCCTCTCCTTATTCACTGAGTGCACGAGGAGCATAAGCAGATTAAAGTTGAGTGCCACGAATATCCTGCAGTGGGAAGCTCCGAGCACTTTCCTCCTTGCCGGCGTGGCTCCTCCCCAGGAGGCAGGAGCCTTTCGCTCCCCTCACCCGTTCCCAGCCCAGGTGTCCAGCTCTCCAGGGCAGCCTCTGCCCCCCTGTACGTGCAGCACCCGGCTCCAACTGGGCTGGGACCTACTGGGGCAGCACTGGGAATTGCTGGGGGTGTGCAATGGAAGCAGAGGCAGGTTCAGGACAACTCCCAGACCTGTGTCTGGAGCTGCAGGGACGGAGCCGGGATTTCTACCTGCCGCCAGACACGGATCCGGCCGGGAGCAGGGATGGGGCGTGAGACAAATCTTCCATTTACATTTTAATTTCAATAAAATTGTTTTATTTTGTGTTTTATTACAGTGCTGGTGCAATAAAAGCATCCATTAGCCCCAGGGAGCCTCTCTTTGCATTAGAAGGTTTCCCAATCGGGGTTTGGGCAGGACAGCCACTCAGCCTCCTGGTTCATCACCAAACCTGCTCAGCACTCCACAAAAAAGAGGTCTCCTTGATGTAAACCCAATGCGTAAGGGCAACTACAAGCCCTGAAATGCAACTTAGGCTCCTTTATTTAAATAAACCACAAGGATAAACCTCCTGCAGGTAAGCACTGGGTGTTCCCTACTTATTACAGCTCTGTACCCTCCCTTCGGCATTTAAAACCATGAGTCAGATCTGGCCCAAACGCAGAGATTGGCTTTATAAATCATGAAGGTTTTTTTTAAGTATACGTTGTTTATTCTGTGGTCTTTTTCTTTTTTTTTTTTTAATTTCTCTCTTTTAAAATGGAAAACTTTTAGGTGCACTTTCTCAAGCTTTCCTCTTTATTTAATGGAAGATGCTCTCCTTCCGAGTCAATAAAGATACCCAGGACACAGATTACCACTTGGCCCTCTGCTCGTCTGCTGGATTAATTTCAACTAAATTATAGGTAAAGAATGATTGATTATTGTGATGATTAAGAATTTATCCTCATATAATACCTTTCATCTGCAGAGGCACACCAGATATTACAGCAATAGGTACAGGAAAAATTCGTGTGTTGATTCGAATCACAAGCCATTAGGAAGGAGTCTGGATATCCAGATCCTGCTTCAGAAAGGGCAGAGCCAGGGGCAGGGGACAAAGTGGTGAAGGGAGCAAGATTTTACAGGGAGTCAGTATCAAGGCAGCAACGAGGCAGGTACCATGGTCCCAGCCAAGCCTGTGAACCAGTTTTGATGATGTGAAGAGGCATAAAACCTCAGTTTGGACATGCTCAGAGCTAAATGCAGCAATTCCTCCACGGTGTCCTTGCCCACATGTCTCTGCCTGGCCAGACCACACACCCCAGTCCACCCTGGCAGCCCCTGCACACATGAACATGCCAGTCAACCTAGTGATTAATCATGGTGTTTTTTTCCTACAGTAGAAATTACTGTTATTTTGGGTCCAAAACCCTTGGGAGGTGCCGAGTGCCATGGTGCAGCCTGAGACAGAGGGGTCAGTTCTCATTCAAACCTCCTGAACCTGCCAGCCCAGGCTGTGAGTCCACACGGACATCTTGCTCTTCTTCATCACTCTTATTTTGTGTCCCAAGCAGCCCTGTTTGTGGGCACCAGCTCAGACACACGTCCAAATGTGGGCACGAAGGCTCAGCCCAGTGTAATGAAAAGGGGGTTTTGCTGGGGAGTTCAGCACCTACCAGCAAGGACCAGCTGATTTCACGGTCCTCACTGGAGCGAGCTCTCTGGTGGTCCCTGCTGTGGAAGGAGCCCACATGTGGACAGCCCTGACGGGTCTTGGCCATGCCTGCAACACTTCAGCTCCTCCTCAGCACCTCTGCTGCCCACCTGGGCTCTGGCAGGGCTTGGCGTGCTGCAGCCAGGCTTTGGGGGGGTACCCCACCTTCCCCCCGTTGCCATTCCTGCCCTTCCCGATGATGATGGATTCGTTTCCTCTGCGGAACAGACAGCCAGTTTACAGCCGGGCTCTCGCAAACGCATCTGACCGCGGCGCAGGAGGACAGGAAGATCCCACCCGCGGGTCCCCGCAGCC
>NW_008593622.1:9924-48640 GCF_000691845.1 Merops nubicus | reverse complement strand
GCGAAGGCTCACAGCTGGGGGCTGCGGGGAAAGCTGGCATTAGCCATCGCACTAAGGACACCTAAAAAGCAGAGTATCTAAGAAAACAATAAACAGCCATTGCAAGAGAAAGAACAGCACCAAATTTGCTCAGAGGTGTGCCATTTTTTGACACCCCACCTACTTTCCTTGCCCACTTAGACATTTTCTCACCTTCTTCAGCCCAAGTGACCGAGGTGCTGCACAGCAGCTGTTACGAAGCCCCGCCTGCACTTGCAGCCAGCAAACTATCAGTGGTTTGTGGGCACAAAGGTGTCCATTCTTCATCTAAATACACCAATACAACCATCTATGCCTGTACACCGATGCATTAAAGTACCTGCTCAAAAGCTTTGCTGAATAGAGATTACAGGCAGAATGCTCTCTGGGCAAAACTTCTCCTTCCCAGCACAGTGAAAAGTCACTGCTTATTGCACAAAATATCAGTACACACACAAAACCACACGGGGTATGTGTTAGAGCAATGGTGCTGAAGCAAAGCCTTTTCAGTGCTTAATGTGCACGTTGCCCTGGGAAACTCAGGAGATCTGCGTTTGCTTTGAGATCGGTGTAGCTACTTAATCATAAGGCAGGTGGTAAAAATTTTCCTTGAGTCAATACCTTGAACATTAGTGGAGATGCTGTGGGGATACATGATGCCCAGAATGACATCCGTGCCCAGCTACAGTCATGGAAGTAATTTACTAACCTGATCCTAAATTAGCAGGAAGAATTTTTAAATATTAACCTGTTGATTGCTGCAAACATGGAACAATAGGTTGTAATTTTCTCCCTTGTACTTTCTTTTACAATTAATAAATTATTCTCGGAAACAACAGGCCCATGGGCAGGTGTCCACAGTGAGCGAGGAGATCACATCACATTCAGTTTCCACTAGGATCTAAAAAGTGCCTTGCTTCCTGTTAGCCAGGGTGGCTATAACCAGGATTATCTTCCTGATAACCCCACACCTTCATCAGTGTGAAATGCACGCTGGCTCCAGGACAAGGGATCTTGTGCTGCAGAGGTGTGAGGCTACAGGCTCAGTGCTCAGCTCTCACCATGCAATGACAGGGCTGAAGTCATTGCTGAAACTTGAACTGGGGATGGGAGTGAAGAAAGAAAGCCTAAGCAGGAACACGGTAAGTACAGCAGCAGCAGGGATCTTTTAAACCTCACGACAAGCTCAGAGCTGGCACTGAAGTGTCCAAGCACAGTGAAGCACAGGTATTGAAAGCTCCCTGCCACGCGGGGGAACTCTCAGTCCTGCAAGGAGCTCTGCAAGCCTTTTAAAAGCTCTCTGCTTTTTCTCACTTTCTAGCTAGAGAACATTCCCCTGTCCAAGTATAAATGCGCTGCAAAGGCACTTCTCATTCCAGATGTTTTGGAGTGGTGTGATTCCTCAACAGCAGTACTTGGGGAGAGGGATGGAGAACTCCTCGTGTCAGCTCTGTGAAATTTACCTCCCGGAGAACACAAATCTCAGAACATAATTTAAGTACAGGTCAGCTGTGAAACAGTATTGCCTTTTGAAAGATTCCTGTATGGCATAGCCAGTTTACCAGGTGACGGTGACAAAAATGACAGAGTATCTCCAATGATGAAGTGAGTTGATGAAGTGAATGATGAAGTGAACAGAATTGGAATTTCCCAGCTCTTCTGCAAAATCTCTAAGAACAGGTGCTTACTTCCGCTTGTGCCAGTGTGGGATTCACCAAGGAACACCATTCTCATTATTCTTTTAAAAAGCCTGACTGTGAAAACTCTTCTGCCTCTACTAGTGTTGTGGTTTGAGGCTTGGAATGGGGGCATGACCTTCCAGCAACTGGGAGGACCCCGGGTGGGGGTGAACCATTGTATTCCCTCCCCTTCCCACACACACTCTGATAAGAGGCAGGGAGTGGTTTCTAATTTCACTCCTGCCTTGGAGCTCGGAGAGGGAGGTTGTCCTTTCACTCCATGGGACCCTGGAACCATTTCTGAGGGTTTTGTATATTTTATTTTTTGTACTTTTCCCCAAATCTTTGTATATATTATTTTCCTTACCTCCCTTTTTCGTTTTCTGTTCCTTGTTGAACAATATACTTCATTTTTTTTCCCAAAGGGTCTCTCTCTCTCTCAGCGGGGGAGAGGCGAGTACATAGTTCTGTTCTGTGTGGGTCCTGCCCTGAACCCCTTTTTACACGGAACCAGGACAACTAGTTAGAGGATTATTCATAGAGGGATTTAATTTGACAAGTATTTCCACCTCCTTATGCAGCTTGGATCTAAGATAGATTTGCACCCCTCCTTTAGAGGAGAAGAAGAGGGGAGAGGTTGTTTTTTATAGGTTGTTTATCAAGCCTGGAATTGGTCTAGTTTCCCAACAGATCAATATTCAATGAACTCAAGATTTGAATGTGTTTGGGTTTTTGTTGTTTTGTTGTGTTTTGTTGTTTGGGTTTTTTTAAATTTTATTTTATTATTATTACTTTTTTTTGTGTATATACAAATTTTGGAGCTTAGACCATTCAAATCCTGAGTTCATTGAATGTATCTAAATATTTTTGTTTTGAAAGTTTAAGAAATCAAAATCTGAAGCTAAGATATTTTACTGTATGTGTTTAAGATAAAAATATGATCTACATCAACATTAGAGAGGAGGTCACCACAGTGTTAGTCAAACACAGGATCTCTCACCTCTGAGGAGCTCTTGTTTATTTTATGAAGCCAAGATTCCAGCACTCTCAAGGGCTGCAAGCATAAGTGAGCTACCACTGTATCCCCTCCACATGGCACACACAGCTGCAGCAGCCCATAACGGGTAAGATTTAGTGAGACACGTTACTGGATACTCAGTGCTAATATTGGCTAACGCACAGAATCGTCAACAGTACTTCAATGTACCCCTCCTAACACAGAGGTTGTGTTTGCCATGTTGTGGTTTGGTGAAATGTCTCCACCTTCAAGGCCAGTCAACAGAAAGATACTTTAGCTCCCACTGTGCCTGGAACGGAAGCCAGCTGCCCCAGGAGGGCAGGAGCCTGTGCACGGCAGCTCTGAGTGATGGGACACATGCTGCTGTTGATTACCTGTGCTTTGGGGTGTTCCTGCCCTACCCGGGGGATAATTTACCACAGGATGATCTGTCCAACCATTGATAGGAGTCAAGCTGCAATTGAGCTGAGCCACCTCCCCTGAAATGGAGGAAATCAGTAGCTGATTATACACACAATTTAGTTTCCGAAGACTAATGCTCAGAGTTCATTATTGACATCTGTAAAAACTGAGTCGGGAGAGGGACGGGATCAGGCCGAGTGTCAGAATCACTCACTGTTCCCACAAGTAAATAACAGCAACTCAAGGTACACATTTGCAGCCCCTCTCCTCCAGCTTCCTTTGAGGTTTATTCTGCCTGGAAATTAACAGCTGGCAACCTGCACGTTTCCTCACTAGTAATTTGGAAAAGAAGAGGGAATAACCTTGACCGATGGTCAGAATTCAGTTCAGAAGCAATCTGAAGAGGTAGCAATATCTGGCCTAGCAGCATGGGTCTGTCTAGGTCACATATTTGCATTTTGTAGAAGTAGAATAATGCAAAATATAAGATGATTTACAAAATCACTTTCTCTTCTTCAAAAAAAATGATTAGATGCAGTGGTTGGCTGCTAAACAAAGAAAATCTGAATTGTGTATTTTGGCTAACAGTGCCAATACCCTCAGAAAAGCTGCCTGGAGTTCCTGTTACAGCTACCCAGAAGAACATTTCACTCCCTAGCATCTGCATCCTGCAAAGAGTTGCCAGTGGACCAGGAAATGCTTCAGTTTCCACCCAAGCTCCTAAGCCAGCCCAAGGCAGCAAGATGCTCTTGCTTGGTACGTTCCTGCATCTGTGCAGGAAGACAGAAGCGCACCATGAGCTGCTGTGCTAACGAAGCCCCCAGGTTTCAGAAGGCTGTTTTAGGCTTCCTGCTACAGAAGACCTAACCCAAAAGCTGTCGCTGGTTGGCAGCATAGGTTTTAACAGCTTTTTTTTTGATTTCCACATGCTGCCCTCTCGTGGGGAGTGCTGCGGATGGTTCCTGCTGCCTTGGCACAGCCCCGAGCCCTGTGGCACAGACAGCATGGGCAGGGCAGGCAACAGGGGGAGCTGCTGCCTGCCAGCACCCCAGAACAGCAGCCCCATGTAGCCCCGCAACCAGGGCCTCATTGTCACAGAGCCCCGAATTCTCAAACGTCTTCTATTTGAGCCCCTCCCCAGTGTGCCAGGGAAGAATGGACCCTGAGAGGTATCTGAGGGAGGGATGAGGCTCCAGCACCCTACATGATGGTGTGTCAGAGCATGTGCTGCCCACAGCACCCCTAAGCCAGACCATTTTCTGCATCAGGTTTTACTTCTCCATTAGTGCATATGGAAACACATCCTGCTGGCATGGAGAGCTATGGGCTTTCCTGCCCACTCCAAAAGCAAATGAGGTCAAGTTGGACACATCTCGTGCAGAGCTGGGACAGGTATTTGTACTGTGCTCATTTCAGCACTGCTGCGTCCGTCTCACACCGTAGGCACTGGCTGGGGGCTTTCTGGACTAGCTGAGGAAGACAGCAATGCCTGCAGTGTTAAGCATTCAGTTCCTAGAGCTAAGCTTTCTTCTTCCACTGAATGAAGCTGCTGTTCTCAGCATGGATGAGCCTTTTCAGGGTTTTATTTCTGTAAGTTTGCTGAGAGAATTAGCACCGACGGGAGCTGGGGTGCAGTAGTTACGCTGTGTAAGCCAGATGGGCCACCTGAGCACTTTTCTGCCAGTCCTCTTTTTAATAACTGGTTCCTCCCAACTTTTCCACACAGCTCCTCACAGCAGCACTACATCAGTGACAGCAAACCGGGGGCCACCTAAATTCACAAGTAGGGTGGTGTCACAGGCAGGCTTGTCTGCTGGACACAGAGATGCTGAATTCCCAGTTTTCTGGCATGCTTTCTTGATTTCCATATTAAACCCCAGGAAAATCATGACCTGTTAAATTGTGAAGTCATGTAAGTTCACCCAGCCCTCAGTAACTGCTTTCTAACATGACCTTACTTCAGAAGGTTCTCAGCAGAAATCGTGGCTCCACTGGGTATTTTTGAAGATGCACACAGAAAAATGCAAATAACACATGCCCAGCCTTGCAGGTCCTACAGCAGCTCCAAGGGCTGCCAACACCGCAGTGGCCAGCATGCCAGCCTCAGGTGCTCCATGTTGCCCTAGCCCTGTGCTGCCTGCCCTGCACACCTCGAAGGCTCCCAGCTTCAGAGACTTCCTCTTCGCCCCTTTGCAGACACTGGGCCCTGCCCACAGCTGGCACACACATCCTGCACCACGCCCAGGGCCCGGGGGAGCCCTTCCAGAGCAGCCAGCCCTGCTCGTGCTGCTGCAGGGTCCCCTGGGTCACCCCAGGGCAGCTGCCATCAGAGGCAAAGCCCCTGGTCAGTGTGCTGCAGGTGGCTGCCCCCAAACAGGACAAGGCGGGGGGACCCTTGGGCAGTGAAAAACGTAGGCTTCAGGTGTGTTACATCAAGTTTAGCAGCTAGCCAGAGTGAAGGAGCTTCCTTAATGAATTCTGTATTTAGAGACATGTTCAGTACAGAAAAACAAATCAAGATAATATTTTCTGTCATTTTTTCCATTGTGTACTAAATAAGCTTTACTTCACAGACTTCAAAAACTTTCTCTTCAAAATTTAATCAGAGCAACAGCTGCACTAACATGTATTTAAAGAGATTTTTTTTCTTTTTTCCTTTTTTTAACACTCAAAGTTTAATAAGGTAGTTTAAAAGAGCAACATGCAGAAAGTCATAAATAATTGGCACTGACTTGGAGAGAAACTAGATGAACTCACCTTCTGAGAGTGCAGTCTGTCCCTTGAATAACTCTTCTGCTTTCCCCACAGGTGCTATATTTGCACCACTGCTCATGGGTGTCTCACAGTAACAGCAGAATGTACATTGTGGATAGTTTATTCTGTCTTCATACAGCTGGCTACAACAGGCCAACTGACTATCATATAGGAGACTTTTCTGGCATAATTATTAGAATTAATACCAGGATAATTCTGGTATTATATGAGCCAGAAATATGTGCACCACTAAATAGGAGAATGAAGAATTGTATCTTTATGGGTATAGATGAAGGATAATAATACATTATATGAAGCAGAATGCTATGGTAACAGATGTTCCCAGGATAAAGTCTGATGTGCAATAACTTGCTACATAACCATTAATAACCACAAAAATATTATGTAGCATAGCAAAGACAATTAAAAATATTACCCAAGGTTTTCATGCAACTAAAAGTTCACTGGTTTATTTTTCTTATTAAAAGTAACTGTCTGGCACATTTTACATTAATTTACAATTATGAAAAAGATCCTTATGCTTTTCTCATGTAGGTGATACCAGTCATCCAGTTAATGCTAATTATATCTCAAAAGTTAAATCCTGTTGTATAAGGTTAAACACTTTTTGAATTATTTGTTGAAAAAAAAAAAACAAAACAGTCTACAACCACATAAAGTAGAAAATAAAATTTCTACAGAGCCACTACCATTGCTATGGAGATACAATGCCAAGTGTTACAACATTCTGCAGCAGTTATCACTTCTCCCAATAATTAAGATGGCAAAAATTTCCTATCCACACAGGATCTACAGTAAAAGGGGAAATGCTGATTAACGTAAGATGAAGGCTAACCGTAGTGCTTTTGAGTCATTTTCTTGTTATGCAGAAAATGAAGATGGCTGTGGAACAAAAAGGATTCTTCTTCAAGACAGGGCAGTTTCTCCCCTCAGTTTCGGTCCATACGGCACCCTGGCACACTCCACCCTCGCACAGACACAGTGAAAGGGCCTCTGCACGCCGGGGCAGCAGAGGGGCAAAGCTGAGATCCACCCCACGCCCGGGGCGAGGCGCTGGCCCCAGGAGGGACCTCGAGCAGCCTGCCTACCAGAGGAGGTGCAGTGCAACAAACCCGGAGCTCCTGTCAGCGACTCATGCACAGAGCAAGAAAGCCCAAATTCACCAGTTAAAAATATTTGGATGTTTCACAACTTTTGTTTTCTTGAACGCTTGTTGAAACCAATCGCTCTGATTTGTGTGTCGCTCAGCAAGGCCAAACAAATGCTCAGATCCGGAGCCCTCCTGGGAGGGAACACAGCAAGAACTGGCCTGCTTCCCTCAGCAGAGAGCACGCACACGGTAGCAAAGCCACTCTGCTGGGCTTGGCCCAGGAGCTGGCACACCATGGTCCTCTCCCTTCCATGCCCCACCAGCATGCCTCTAGCTCACCCAGGCACTTGGAGCAGAACTGCAGCATCTCACCCATTTCAAAGTGTTCCACTGCCCCGTGGAGATGGTGGGTCATTGCACCCCTCTGACCCACTGCGTCTGGTGTGGGAAGCCATCAACAGTAGAGAGGCAGGGGATGTGCAACCAGAGGGAAACAATCTTGAAGTATCTTCCTGGAATCTCACCACAAACAGTACACCACAGACACAGCAAGCCTTTCTCACCACCCTTCCTCTTGTTTTGGCATCCCTTAGCCTTTCCCTTCACCCATCACACGGCCTCATACCTTCTTCCTGATACCCCCTGTCCTCCCTCCCCAGAAAGGCAGCAGGGACCCTGTTCAGGATGAAGCACACCAGGCAGGGATGCACAAGGACATGGGATCCTTCCCCTCTGCTCTGCTAATTCACGCCCTGCCTCTCTCCTCCCCTCCAAGCCTGTCTGCTCCCCTTTGCTGCAGACCTGGGAGCCCTGCTCCTAGAACAGGCTCTCACCACCCTGCCACAGAAAGATGCCAGCAGCTCTTGAGCTGGAGCAGAAGCCCCAGTGCAGCCAGGTAGCACACAGTTCTTCCCCTTGGCAGCAACAGAATCCATTTCCCTCCTCTGCCCAGACCATGGTAATTATTTCAGGGCAGTAGCAAGAGGAATACAGCATCAAATCACCCCACCCTGAGAGGCTGTGGGCCACTGCCCCTTCCCATTACACCACGACAAGGGGGTGTCCGTACCACAAGAGGCTGTGGTGCCCCAGTGGCACACAGCAGGGCTGCCATGGCACGGCAGAGCACAGGGCTGCACCCAGCAGCGCTCCTTGGCTCCCAGCAGGGCAGGGGAGAGATTCAGACCGTGGCTCTTGACGGGGGTTTAATCTGCCATGCTGTGCACGTGGAGTTATTCACATATAACAGTTAAATACCGCATAGCAATGGCAATGAAAGCCAGGGAGATCCAACTCCACACCCTAGGAAAGAGAGCATTTGTCCTGGCTACACTGTGAAATTTCAGTGCCTCTCCTAAGGGGGCAGATGGAGGAAGTCTGGTGCCAGCTGCACCACACAGCACTGGCGGTGACCCGAAGACAGAGTCTTTAAGTCCATCTCCAAAGGAGCAGGACTGTGGCCATGCCCCTTCAAGGCGAAAGGCCCAAAAGGTACATTACACTGAGGAAATGGTTTCCATGGCCAGAGGACAGTTAGGTGATGTAAGCGTAGGCAGAAAAGCACTGAGACATTTTGATCAACAGTGCTCCCCGCAGGCCCTTTCAAACTAGCTTTCTCTCACACACAAAACACAACCTGAGGAAAAGGACATGGAGTTTGGGAATCTTGAACAACATTTTGCAACAGACAGCTTTTGCAGCCACAGTCTGGTTGTGGTCTGTGCATCAGCTTCTCTCCAGCAAGACAGGGAAAGCAGCCCTTCTCTGCTCAACAACATCATTGCAAGGTGCTCAGGCAAGATAAGGAATATAAGGATAGAGGCTTCTATAAGAACCTTATATAGGTGCTCCTGTAAGAACCTTATATAGGTTTAAACAGTGATGTACAAGAGCATAATCTATGCAAAGCTTGCACTTAAAATGGGGCTTATGCATTCAACTGCAGGTGCTCAGACTTTATACTACCTGGAAGAGCCAATGCCTCAGGCTGTCCCAGGGAGAACCCTGGGATTTAGCAAAGAATCTGTTCTGCTGTAAGATTTGCAGCCCCCCCAAAATGCAAGTGCCCAGTGGGTCAGGGTCTGTTTTCCATTACTGTGGTGTCCTGTTTTTTTTCTGGTATCACTCCATTTAAACCAAGGGGTCATTAACATGAACACGGTGTGATCCAGACCCAGAGCATTCAAGCTAATATTAAACCCTTTGCTTTTTCCTCCATATGCCTCATACAACTTATAGTTCAGAGAAAAATCACATCTTGTGCAATTCTTGGACTCACTGGCTTGTACTAAAACTATTTCAATCTTAGCTCTGAATTTCCCATGTAGCAAAAGTTAAAAGAGATATCAACCTTGTTTTCACTTTCAGCAAGATCAAAAAAGAACCCAGATTTGTTGAGGTAACATGGATTAATGGCAGCTTAGAGTTCATCCCAAACCACACTGCTTAGCCTCTCTGTCCTCATTAGCTTCTAGAGTTACTGATGAAGGAACAGGGCAGAGCTTTACAAACTTCTGCTTGGCACCATTCAGTTACAGACATTATGGACAGTTTCTAAGTCAGAGACCCATGAAATATCCTTGGTACCCAAAAGATATTTTCTGGAAAGGAGTCAAAATTTTGTTCACCAAAATATTTATGTTAGCTGAGAAAGCCCAGCTCTGCCAAGAGCGGAGCTGGCAAGCTTCCACCGAGTTTCTCTGCCAGTCTGTAAAACACAGAAAGCAGCTGCACCTACTACAACCCCTTTGTACATGACCAGGGGCTGGTTAGCTTTAAGTACAGTGCCAACTATTTGTAAGGCCTCAAGAATCTGGAAACTTTAGAGCGCAGCAGCCTAATGAAGGACCTTGGGAACATCTCTCTTGACTCTTGGGCTGTGTACTTGAAGTAGTTCTGTGGATGCGCCAGTACATCAAACAATGCTTTTATCAGTTTCTTGTCCTAGAAAAAAGAAAACAGATTTTACAGTAATTCCACAGAGGAGATAGAGTTAGTATTACCAAAGCCTAATGACTGATTAACTCATAAAAGAATATGGGTATTTTAGTTTTCAAGAGCTAATGTTTCAGGGCCTCAGAAACTAGTGGAGCGAGGCTGACATTCCCTAGTAGGTCTGATCCACCTTTAATCCCCCTGGGCAAAGGGTCTCATATCCTTTGCTCTGCACAGTCAGGGTGTGCCCCTTGACCCACCCCTGGGGGTCTTTATGGCCAGGCTGGATGAGGCTCTGGGCAGCCTGATCTAGTGGGAGGTGTCCCTGCTCATGGCAGAGGGGTTGGAACTGGGGGATCCTTGTGGTCCCTTCCAACCCTGACAGATTCTGATCTGTTTTAGCAGAGGACTTTAGAGCCTTAATGGCTCAATGGTTGGACTTGATGATCTTGAAGGTCCCTTCCAACCTAAAGGATTCTATGATTCTATGTTCCACCTCCCTGAAGCAGCATGCATCTAGTGCACCAAGGAACACCTGATGCAGAGCAGGAGGCAACCTCACTGGCACAAAATAGTGTCAATCAAAACTAACACATATAGTGGAAGGAACATACCTTAAGTATTTCTTGATGATTTTCAGATGCATAAAGTCTGCCATCTCGAACAATGTCTTCTATTAGTTCTTGGTAATCCTCTGTGGGGAAGGCATGAGAGAGTAACTTGCAGGTTCACTTCACTTACATACTCAATACCTCTCCTGGTTACACATGTAAGCTCTGCCCCAAAAAGTAGTACTTAGCCCTCCTATTACAAGTCACTGTATTTTCCAAATGCTCTTCTGTAAAGGAACTACAAACACTGTTTACAATGAAAACAGGGTACTCTGCTCAGCTGCTCAGCGTCGATATGTCAAAAGCAAAAGAAACCATAATGCACCTAGGATTGTAGTGCATACTGTAACCATGTAGCCTGCTTCAAACCAACTGCACTGCAGAAACTTATCTGTACATACCCCCAGCCTGTTACTAACTACTTCCTACAGGAAGAAGGAAAAACAAAAGGTAAGAGGAAGCTTTCTCTGAAAGCAAGCTCCCTAGTCAATCAACACTTGAAATGCTTCAAAAGGAGAGGTCTCCCCTGAAATAGTAATTATCCACTGTTGATGAAACTCTAGATCACAGCCAGGACAACTCCTTCAGAAATGGGCCATGTCATTTTCAGATAACATATGCTGAAGTGCACAGCTTCAGCTCCAGTTTCACTCCTGGTGACAACTCTCACCACTCAAGCTCCCTTTCAATACAGACATTTTGCTGTCCAGTATTGGATTACAGATGGTAGCAGCAACACGATAAATCAGAGGCACTTGGGCTATGCCTGGTTCCTAACTGGGGGCACTCTGCTGCCACCTGAAGCAACACAGAACAGGGAAAGCACAAAAATGCATAAATCACACATTCTGGCTCTGAACTCTGCATTTTTCAGGTCAGAGCCCAGAACTGCAGCTCTTCATTTAGGTCTGTGGAAGACTGGAATTACAGTGGCACTTAAGACTCTAATGCAATGCAGAACTCTGTAAACTAGCTTTGAATGAAAACAGCTACTGGCAGTAGTCTGACAGCGGCACGGCTGCTTAGCAGGGCCAAGGAGCCCACAAGGAGTTCTGCACTGCTGCAGCTGCAGCAGTTCACACGGGCTCAGCTGCTCACATCCACTTACCATCATACGTTACATAAGGAACTTGGAATCCTTTGGCACTGTTCCCTTCATTTGACTTGAACTGGATCCACAACTTCTTAGATCTGGAAGTGAAAGCTATAGGGCGCTCATAGGTTTGACAGGTTTCATACGTGGTCACTGAGTTGGAAGAAGCTTTCAAAGAAAACACATAACAGGTAGTTATCTGACAATGCTTCATACTAATGAACAATTAGAAAATAGGTTAAACCACCATGACAAGAAATGCTTGCTGGTGTTAAGAAAACTTCTCAAAATGTTGCAGGCCATCAGTGGATGGCAGTCCATTGATGAGTGACTTCTTGGTCAATGAATATTTTTTCTCTTTTCCTAAAAAAAAAAAGATTCTATTCTTTGAAGGATGTGCCTATTCTAGAAACTGATGCTTTTTATTCATGTATCAGGCATGTGTAGGGACTTACAAGCATCTCCTCTTTCCTAAGCCAAGGCAGACTTGCTTAGCATAATTCATGGCTAGTTAGCTTGAACCATCTACCTCTTCTTAACAGTATTTCTATGAGTTCACTGACACATTGTAGCCTTACACCCTTGTTTTACCTGAACCTATGGAGCAGCATTACCAAACAATTTCTCAATTTGTCATTTAAAGGAATTTCTGCTCTGAGGCAGAGGCCAGCCAGGCTACGTTTATTTTCTGTAAAGAGCAATGCATGTGAGAAACTTGCATTGCAAACTGAGATAGACACCACACGTGCCTCAGTAGATATTCAGACTTACAGCTTTTTCGCATCACCAGGTAATCTCCGCACTCATCTTCTATTGGCAGAAATATTTCTGGAACCACAATAAGAATGCGGCGCTTTGGTGGGGGGTTAATACTCCAAGTGCACTCAGCATTTGCAGGATAGTCCCCAGGATAGTTGGGTGATTCAATATATCCAGTGTAATCTCCCAGTTCACCTCCACACTGTCTGTCTGAAAAAGCAACACAGTATGCAAGAGCCGGCCAAGCGAGGCCTCCCCGCAGCTCCCGCTACAGCCACTGTCAGGGCAGCTGCAAGAGGACAGGTTTCTAGGGGAAAGCAAAGCTGCTCCACTTGCTTGTACCAGACAGTACATTTTTTTAGAACTATCAGCTGAAGTGTAACTGGAGCCTGAGGTGCTCTGCTCAGGCACCAGGCCTGCAGCAGCACAGAATGGAAAGAAATCAGGGTTCTGAGAACACAAACTCTCTGCTATACCGTGGGACAGAAGATTTAATAGCAAGACCTAGAGTGACTCAGCATCAACCAGCAAGACACAATCACCTACCTTAAAAAGAACGATGGAACCAGCCTGCAGAAATGGTCTCTCACGGACCTCAGTAAGCCACGTGGGACGAAATGCAAGCAGCAAAAGAGGACCAACACCACTGCCTTCTCTCCAAGCTCATCAAAGCAAAGCTAAATTTTGCCTGTAGTGCCCCTCTGAATATTAATGGCTCCACCTTTTTATTTTAAGACATCATCAGAACCATCTTGCTATACTTACTTTTGCACTGTGTTATATTTGTTGACCCATCAAAATCAGTAGTGGTGTTTCCAGGGCATGAAATACAGTAATTTTGTCCAAACTCGGGCTGGTATGTCCCAACTGCGCAGCGAATACATCGATGAGTTGTGGTATTATAAAAATGGCCAGGTGAACACTGAACTGTAGAGTAATTAAATATGCAGCAAGGTTAAAATAGTAGTAGCACATGAGAATATGACTGAATGCAATTTTATAGGATCTAATGTAATTTCAATAACTGAAATGTCATATTCATAAACTGACGTTAATAAAGTAGAGGTAATTTAAGAAATTTTAGTTTATCATTTCACTTTCTGCAAGCTCAAAAGTCCCAAATGCAACACTATAGGCCAGTTCTGTGTAGAAGCAGTAATAAAAGATATGGAGGAGTGAGTATAACCACTATGATTTTGTAAGCAGGGCACCAACTACAACAGTGTGTTACCAAATTGTCTAGCTACTGACATTTGACTTGGAAGATGAACCATACCTGGAAGCACTAACTACACCTTACTTTCCTGCCAGATAAGCCATGCAGCATGTGCACTGCTGCTGCACCCTAGTGTACCTCTGATCAGCTCACCACAAGCAGAGCTGGAAGACCTTGGTCCTCCACAAGCAGAGCATTGCATCAGCATTAGTGACCGTACTGGCGTAGCGCTGCCTCCACTCCTGGGGACACATCTCACAACATGCCAAGACTCAGGGTACAGCCACCTCCACCAGATCTGCTGATACTTCATCACATCATGTAAGCTAGACGTGTGAGTTACAGCCCTCACAGGAGTGAGACCCTATTCTGACACACAGAAAACTCTTTCATAAACAGATTTCATGGAAGTCTTAGACAGAAGATAGACAAACATAGGGGAAGAATCCCTTCTAGAATTGCAACTTTTTTCTAGTTCCCTGCATGCAGACAGAAAGATTTTCTTATCTCATTGCAATCTGAGAATACAGGACCCCAAGCACCTTTGTTTACATCTCTAACATGCTTGTTTTCTTTTGATTTTGCTTAGCTAATCTGCATCCATGGCTATCATCATCTGCACAAGAACCTGACAGAAGGCAATCCAGAGCATCAGCCACATACTATTTCTGCTTTTAACTCAATCACCACTTTGCTTCTTTTTCCTTGCCCTTTGTGGGACAAAAAATTAAAACTTTTTCCTATTCCTTTTACCTCATTTGGCAAGTTCACCTCTTTCAGCTCAACATGAATATGATTTACTACCTTGCCTTTCAAATGTAGCTTTCTGTGCTGCACAGTCCTTTTCTTTCTGTTCCTTTTAAGTTCTACTTACTCCCAGATAACTCTAGTCTTGTTGAGCTTTGTAAACTAGCTCAGCCTGGAGTCCTTCCCTATGTGTTCCACCCCCCAATCCAAATGCTGCAGATACAAGTTCCAAATAGTTCTTGCATCTGTGATTCTGTGTCTCATGTGGCCTCTTCCATATGCAAATCACTCAGCTCTACATTCCAGTTAATACAAAAAACTTCTTTAATCTCTGCTCCAATTTGAAAACTGAACCTGTTTTTGTTTATGGTAAAACTGAAATCAGTTCCTCTTATCTTGATCCAAGGTTTTTAACCATGTTTTTTAGAGCTTTAATTTTACAAAATTAAGTATGAATCAACAGCAACTGTGGATTCGGTGATTCTTCACTGAAGAAAAAACTCTTAGCTATCACATTATTACCAGTAATATTCATTCTTCAACCATATTGCAAAATTCTTTTGTCATGTTGCAGTTCTCAACAGCAGACATATCTTAACTGACACTAGAGATCTCTTAATCCAAACTAATTCACTAACAAATGTTTGCATCAGGACCTTATTTCTGTCCCTTACTTCTACTCTACAGCAGGAGATTTTCTATTAACACTTTTTCTTCAGGTGATTTTGATATAAATGATGTTCTTTTACCCATGGTTTAGGACGTTGAGCAAACTATTATACTAACATTTCATCTCTCTCCATGGACACACATTTTTATCAGCATTTTCAAAGACAACTTCATAGCTGTCTTTCAGCTTTTTGCATTTTAGATAATGAAGATGCTAATGAAAATCCTTCACTTGCAGCCCAGAAAGCCAACCAGATCCTGGGCTGCATCAAGAGAAGTGTGGCCAGCAGGTCGAGGGAGGTGATTCTCCCCCTCTGCTCTGCTCTGGTGAGACCCCACCTGGAGCACTGCATCCAGTTCTGGAGCCCCCAGGACAAGAGGGACGTGGAGCTGCTGGAGCATGTCCAGAGAAGGGCCACGAGAATGATCCGAGGGCTGGAGCAGCTCTGCTGTGAGGACAGACTGAGAGAGTTGGGGCTGTTCAGTCTGGAGAAGAGAAGGCTCCGAGGTGACCTTATTGTGGCCTTCCAGTATCTTAGAGGGGCCTACAAGAAAGCTGGGGAGGGACTTTTTAGGATCTCAAGTAACAACAGAACTAGAGGGAATGGGGCAAAGCTGGAAGTGGGCAGATTCAGGCTGGATGTGAGGAAGAAGTTCTTCACCATGAGAGTGGTGAGACCCTGGAATGGGTTGCCCAGGTGGTTGAGGCCCCATCCCTGGGGGTCTTTAAGGCCAGGCTGGATGAGGCTCTGGGCAGCCTGATCTAGTGGGAGGTGTCCCTGCTCATGGCAGAGGGGTTGGAACTGGGTGATCCTTGTGGTCCCTTCCAACCCTGACAGATTCTGATCTGTTTTGGCAGAGGACTTTGGAGCCCTGGTGGCTTGGTGGTTGGACTTGATGATCTTGGAGGTCCCTTCCAACCTAAAAGATTCTATGATTCTATGATTTTTAAAGATATGATCTCCACCTGATTTTCACTCCTCTTAAGAAAACCTTGGGACCTGGCTGCATGTCAGTTCCACTATGATCAAATTTACAGGGCTGTCCTGAGGTACTGCAGGGTTAAGCTGCACACTAGCTTTTTAGGCATATCCCAAGGCATCCAAGCCAGTTTATCATGATGAACATGAAGAAACTGTATTCTTACTTATGCTCCAGGACTGCAATTCCCTCCTTCACATTTTCGTGTTGCTGCTTTGCTCAAACCCAAAAAGTCATTAATGCATTCTGTTCTTGATTCTTTTCTTGATACTTTTTTTTTTCCTTCTGTTCTTTATATGACTTCACAGATCAGCGACTTCCCTGACCAATTTCCGTGTACTTGGCAACCCCTTCTCAAGTCTTGTACAAAAAACAGTTATAAAATGAACTGAGCCTTGACTGAGCTTCCTCACAGCCAGGCCAGGTCAGCCAACTATGAGAGCTCTAGAAGGAGAGCATGTCCCTTCTTTGAATGCCCCACTTGTAGGAGTAGCAGTTACTTTTGCCTTGGGGCAAGGCAGTTCATCAGATAAATCTTGACCTTACCTTTAGTCTCACAGTCCTGAAACAAGGATGCACTGCTATGTCTTGTTGTGAGACCTCCTCCACAGGGAAAGCAGGACACTCTCCCAGCTTCAGGCTGGTACGTTCCAAAGGGACATGGCAGACAGGGTTTGAAGCCATCAGGAGAATATTCACCTGGTGAGCATGGATCTAGAAGAGGAAGAACACACTTACTTCAACCTGTACATCACAGGTGAAGGTATCTTAGTGAGCCTGCACAGGACCTGAAACCCCACAGTGAAACTGCACTCCTCTTTATGTGGGGAGTAAGAGCAGGGGTTTCAGAACTCAATGTTAGCAACAGATAGAACTTAATACATGCAATGTATTAAGTACAACAAGTAATTGTGCAAATTCACTAAACTAAACATTATGTGTGCCTCAAAGACTTCTAAAGCAGAAATATTCTTGCTATTCCTCTGATACTGGACCTTGTATAGTGATTACCTGTGCACTGGATTGCTGTGTTCCATGTGGTGCTTCAACAGCACTAACTCAATCTGACTGATTTTACTTAAACACACACCTCAATATTATCTAACAAGTCCAGCAAAATTTACGGGAACTTTTGAAAAATTCTGGTTTTCAAACTTTTCACAAAAGAACGGGCTTCAGTGCCAGTATTTAGTAATTACTCTGCTCTGGAAAGGCACAAAACACTGTTGCAGTTGTTCAGCTGTGCTGAAAAATTCTGGCCTTTTAAAGACCTGTTACAATAATAAACTGTTAGTTTTAGTTTATAGCTCAAATAAATCACTCGGTGAATAGCTGTTTTGTTAAGAAGTTAAATTGGCCTTGGCTTCATTTCAGGATATATGACTAACAACAAGCAGGGCATTAACTACCGGTCATGATCAATGATGAAGAGTTTTGTTTATGGCTGATACACTGAGTGGAATAGTGAGTGTTCCTCCTTAGCTTAAAAATAAAATACAGCAGGTTAAGAAATGCTCTGTAGCAGATCAATGAAAGCTAGTGAGAAAGTCTTAGCTCTCGGTTCTGACTTTCTCCACCACACATCACTTCTGCTCTCATAAGGACACACATTCATTTGCTCCCACACTTTTCAAGCCTTTCTTCATTTTATAAACATTCCTACAGAAACACTCATCTCTGTACTCTTTGTGCAACTCAACAAACATGAATGAATTAAGGCTTTCATTGCAGCACTCCTAATAGGGTAAGGAAAGAGCAATATTTACAATTCTGAGACAAGGAAAGACAATCAAGGTTATTAAAGGTGATTTTGAGAAGTGGATACTGACTTCAGAAAATCAGAAGCAGTAGAAAGACCAGTGCAAATCTCCTTCCTTCAAAAAACTCTGAGATGAGAGTTTTCAAGATGAGAAATCAATGCTGTGAGTGGCCTCACTAGAGACTGCCTGCTCTCTGCTATCTCCTCTTAACCTTTTTCCTTCCATTTTAATCACACGCCAGGTTTAGAGGTTGTGGGGTTTTTGCATTCTATGTGTGTGGTGTTGTTTTGTTTTTGCTTTGAACAGAATACTACTTTATATTGACACATGTAAGACCACATAAATTCAACCTTAAAACTGTACTTCAGGTTTCCTGAGCTTGCTCTGGGTTCAGCATAACAGGGCTAACAGGGCTCAAAGGAAACCTGTCCCAGGCAGGAACCAAACCCATCACATATATGGAAATGTTATCATTGAGAACTTATCCCATCAGACCTCTCTTGATAATTTTATCATCTGCACCTTACTTGCCTTAAAGCTGCATGTTGTAAAATTGTAAAGTTCCCCGTGGAATAACACTGAGTTTGCTAAATAATCCTGGAAGACTTAGATTAAGGGACTAATTTTTGAAAATTTGCATTGAGCAAGTAAACTTAAAAAGATCTCCTCAGGCATCACTGAGATTGTCAGCATGGGGCATTCTAAGATGTACTGCATGACTGAATTCTGAGAGCAAGAGAAAGACAGGGCACAAGCATCAGATGGTCTGTTTCTGTGCCTTACCTCCATAATGATAGACACTATGAGCTCCAGATAATTTTTAGTTCCCAGGATTCTGAGAACTGGGGTGAGAGTCACAACTTATTTATCCTTCCTCATGCTGTTAAGTTTTATTAGGACATAAACCACAATTTTCTCATTCCCCATTATAGTTTGTTCCCACACTTCAGCTAACCAGCAACAAGAAAAGAAGATACCAGGTCACTAACATTCAGTGTCTGTGGGTTCAAAGCCAAATTAGGTGGTCAGCAGCTAGACCACTGGATGAAGTGTAAGGTGATACAAAGACTACGTTTACACAAGTATTAGAGCTTATCAGCTGTCAGGACTGCTGCAGTTTGACACTTTCTGCATACTGAAAGAAGGTTCACGTTTTGTTTCAGCCCACAGAACAAACACAGGGCTGAGGTGGTGAAGGCCGGAACTGTGTAAAATCCACCTGGATTCCACAAAACTTTTCTATTTCATCTGAACCGATCAAGTATTTACTTTTGATTTTCCTAAAAGGTAGCAACAACAGAAAGAAAAATGTAAAGTCCAACTAGCTACCAGCACTGTAACAGGGTGTGCAAAACCAGCTGAAAAAAAGCTGTGTACAGTGTGGTGGTTACAGTTGTGAAGTAGCTTGGAGAGAGAAAAGGATCAAGTGAGAGGACAGTACAGGTTGGCCCAATATGGACAGAAAGTCATGCAATGATTACCCATCCCTTTCAACACCAGCTACTGCTAGAAAATACCTGTTTGGGCAATGGCATCTTGCTGGAGACAAACCAGGCTAACAGAGGAGTCCAGCTGGACAAGTAATGGGCTTGTTCTGTTTGTCCACAGGGTTTGGGTTCACAGGACACCACCACCCTATCTGGCCACCCTTTGC
The DNA here is from genome assembly GCF_000691845.1 of Merops nubicus. Classification (NCBI taxonomy): domain Eukaryota; kingdom Metazoa; phylum Chordata; class Aves; order Coraciiformes; family Meropidae; genus Merops; species Merops nubicus. The sequence continues at coordinate 29,234 of NW_008593622.1, read as the reverse complement.
TCAGAAATCACTTCACATCATTATCAGAGCCCCAGAATGTGAAGTGGTCTTCCAAGACAGAACGTGCATGGTGAATGCTAGTTGCTTTTGCAATGGAGGTCACTGGTTTATGAAGCAGTGTATGTGGTATGCCTCCTGGAACTGGAAAGACCAGGGCTAGATGGACAGGCCTATGAGGGCACTCCACTATCTGACATCCACAGATCTGATGTTATCATGTGCAATAACCAGCCTTATTCTCAAGGGTGTTAAGTGCCTGTGCTCAAGGAGATTGAAAAAAACAAGCAACTCTGGGTTACATTTATAAAGCATTTAAAATACAGAGACTGGGAAAATTAAGTTTTAAATATTGTGCTGCCTATAAAAATGCATAACCCTGTCTTTCCCCTACTAAGACTGTTGAGATGCACCAAGTACTTCAAGCCTTAATAGATCCTACATGCATATGAGAAAAGAGGTTAATCCAGATAGATTTAGCTACTTACAGTCTAAAGAATACTTATTATTCAACGCAAATATTAAAATTACTCCAAGTGATGCCCAAGCTTTAATGCCTCAGGCTCCGAAATATATAAGTTTCTTCATGTGACTCTATCAAACCAAGCTTTTCAAAGTGGTACAAGTGTTCAGACAATTTGATCCACAAATACATTCCTGGCAAACTGCTCCCAGTTCTTCATCTTCCACCTAGAAATGTTCCAAACACAGGTCACTCATCCAACCCCACTGGAGCACAGAGGTAATGAGAAAAGCCTGTTTAGAAGCTCCCAGCACTCACCAGGGTCCAATTTAGTCTAACAGACAGACTTGGTGCTAGGTTTAATTGTAGGAATATGATACGTCAACACAGAAATCAACCCATGGAAGTCCATAGGACTGTACATGAAACAAGGATGACCTAAATGAACCCTCTCTAAAAAAAAAAAAAATAAATAAAAACAAAACAAAACACAAAAAACAAACAAACAAACAAACAAACAAAAACAACCAAGAAACACCTCTAAGAGTTCAAACTTTTCCTGTAATTTGTTTAAAAGAAACCAAAAAAGTTTACAAGCTTCACTTCACAAAACTGCATGGTCCCACCTGATGTATGGAAAATAAGCCAGTCAAAACAAGATCTGAAGATTTGCAAATAATAGCATTAAACCAGAATTCCACTGGCTAGCTTTGCTCTTTTTTCAGAAACCTGATTGTTTTTCTCCAAATGAACAAAAGAACCAATTGCCTTTAGTAGACTTCCATTTCTGCAGCCACTGTCTTTTGTTTGTCTTCAATACCCATTAAAAACCTGGTCTTGAGTCTCATGCAGCTGTTTTAAAGGAGGAAAAAAAAAAAAAGTGAAAGCTTTTCTGATGCAAAAGCAAGAAGGGGGGGGGGGAGAAAGAGAGGGGCCCACAGGGAACCAGGATTAACAGTTACAAAGACATTTAAAGGCTAACTTGTTGAAAAGAGGGGAAGAGCCTTTGAGCATTTGCCCCTATAGACAAATGCTGTAGTATCTCAGTGGCTGAGAAGGTGAACCTCATAAAGGAGGTCATGAGCCACCAATTCACCATTTTCTTAAGAAGGATGCCTTGACTCCATAAGGAAAATGGCTAACAACTGATGCAAATCGATTCTGAAGCAGCACCCTTTAAGTTATTGTGTTTTAGCGGTTCACATATTGAGGTCACACAACAGGCATCCTAAGGATTTATGTCTTAAATCTATGACTGTGAGATCAAGCAGGTTAGCAGAAAAGCAGCACACTATCTCCATTTGATAATTCCTTCCTTCTTGTCAGATTTTTATAATTTATTTTTTATTACTACAACATACATATCTCTGTTGTGTAACAACTATTAATTGTAAAAACTGCAAAGCCAGGCAGCGCTTTGCTTTTCTCTTTCAGTCTCTCCCATACTTTGTAACGTCAGGATGATACATTATCTAAACTTCGAGATGTGGTTCATCATTTTGTAGGAAATGTTCGTATTGTATTTGTGTCCTCTAAGCTAAGGGGACAAAACTGCTGAATGCTGAGCAATGAAATGCGTCAGCACCTCCCACACACAATAAAGCTGCTCAGCATCTACATCAGGGCAGTGCCTATAGCAGTGCTGCTCATGTTTGCTGTTCTCTGAAGTGACAGCTCTTTGGATGTCTCCACTTGCAGCTACTGGACATGCTCACAGGTCCTTTTATGCAGCGATTTCAGGGAACGGTACTTTTCATTGCCTCCTTACATCTCTTAAAATACTTGGGTATCCAACAAAAAGTACCAGAAATATCGCTCATACTAAAGACCAGATACTTGTAGCCAGGTTAGCGAATGAAACTGCTTTCTCCCCAAGACAAATCTTCTCCTGAAGACACACGCAGCAATTCCAGCATCCTCAGCTGAATGGTTCATTCAAATATGCATGAGGTTTACCATAAAATTTCCTTCAGTGTGGAAAGATCACCCTCCTGCTATGAGAATCCAGTTCTCTGGGAAGGTTGATGAAGGCTCCACTTTGCTATATGCATTTCCTGTGATATACAGTAGTACCCAACTGCTGGTTGCTCCTTGGAAGCCATTCAGAGGACTTAATGGAATAAATCCATGTGAGCCAATGCTAAATATGCTTACTGATAAAGAACTTGCACATTACAAAGTAGACAAATGCAGGATTTGAACCTCTAAAGCATCAGAAAATCCCAAACAGAGCTGTATGTTAAACAGCTAACTAGAAATAAAATATGCTACCCCTCAGAATCAGCACTGAATTCCCTTCTACCATCACCAGTTGTTTAAAGAACAGCAGACATACATGTGTAACAATTCAGTGTATTCAGAGTGATGAGAAACCCTGGAAATCACATCCAATCTGTTCCTGGTGCCTTTCTGGAGATTTTATTTTGCGCTGTGCCCCACTGCAGGCAGTATGAGATAAGATGGGAAAACCAGGAGAAGTACTACCCCGGGAAAAGTGTGTAACCAAGCCAAGTTTCGCTTACTGCTGCAACTTCAGGCTAGATATCCAAGACAAAAGGTGTCAGAGCAGGAGCTGCACTTTCTCTCTGAAGAAACAACTAATGTTTCAGACAGTGCTGTGCCAGGAGAAGTCTCCCACAGGAAGAGGACCAGTACAAGACCACCTGAATCAATAAAACTGTATCTAACTTAGCCATACCACAGGTATTTGGTTTTAAAAAACATATTTGAAAACAATGAGCTGAAACCTGCACTTTACTCACTATGCACATCACAGAAGACTCATACTGACTTTGTTCCCTCTCTGCTTCTTGCTCCTCTGGTCAGTCTGAGCAAAATCCCTTTGCCAAAGTACCCTGCCTGTCCACAGACCACATCCACCACCTGCACTGAATCCACCTGCTGACTTGGTATCTCTTGCTACTGGGTCACTTTCTGCCGAGAATCATTAGCATGTCTAGGTAAGCAGAGCCCCCAGCCTGTCCTGGAGTTCTCAGCAGCTCTGCAACACGAGAACACACCCAACCCGACCCCACCCCGGCTCTCCCACCGCCCCCTTAGTCAGCCTCCTCCTCTGCCGCACTGTCCCCGCCCCACTCCCTTCTCCCCAGCCCGTTTCTCAGCGCCGTCTGCCCGGCGGTCGCAGCACAGCCGCCCTCCCCGTGCCCACTGGGACAATCACCTTTTTCCAGGGAAATGAGGCGTGTGTAACTGCACTGCCTCTGCGGGCACTTTTACGCCCCCTCAGCAACTAGTGAACTTTCGGTCTGACTGCCAGCAATCTGACAAAGGATGCAGAGGGGTTTCAAAGATTCATGTTTAATGTGATAACTGGGGAACACACAAGTGGAAGAGAGAGACCTTGTTAGGATCCATGCAAGTGAATGGCTGTAGTGCAACTTTCATCTTCTATTTGATCACAGCAAATCTACACAATAATAGTGTCTGAATAATTCAGCTGAAGAAAGGAAGATTCATTTAGAGATTGCACTTTTACAGGCATGAGCAAATCAAACCATAAGGCATGAGACCCACAAGGAATCATATCTTAATAGCTCCACGGCTCATGGCAGTTTAGATGCTCAGAGCAAACTGTGGCACCAATTCAGCAACAGGAGAGGCTTGACTTTTACAAGTTGGTCCTTGAAACATTGGTCTTCATATGCTCAGTATGTCTGTTTTAACCACAGACAGTCCCCACCACACCAAAGAGTTTTCCAGGCATTCCTTAAAAGCCCCTTTTCTCTCTGAACTAGGACAGAAATGCATGTAAGCTTCTTATTTGTAAGGGGAAATTAAACAGGTTCTGCAGCTACCTAGGGGGAAAAAAAAAAAAAAAAGGGTTTTGTTGTTCTAATTCCTAGTTGTAAGTCATGTTGCCTTCTCTACCTGCAGTAGTTTCAGCTTACTCATTGCTACTTTTTTCAGATGAAATCACAAATGGCCATACTGTGCCCTGTGCAATGGACTGAGACAGTTCTTCCAGAGCTCTCTACCAGTATTCAACACAACAGCTTGAGAACATCCCTGTAAACTTGTTTTGGTGAAAGTTTTTCAGACTTGTGTTACAAAAAAACCCCAAATCAAAACAAACAAAAAACCACACTTAACAACTTTTTCCTCTCAGAATTCCTGAGTAATTCCCTAGTCTGCTTGCTTACACAGATGTTTTGAACAACAGCAATTCATTTATGGTAATTTTTATTTATTTATTTATTTATATTTTATTTTTATTTTATGGGCTCATTTATGTACTTTATGAACCCGAGTTTTTCCAGAGTTAGTAAAACTAGATTGGAAAAACCTATTCGGAGGCCAAGTGGGTTGCTGCTGGAAGACATACTCATTTGATCTGACAAGGATTTTAAAGGTTTGCTTATTCACAAAACCACCTACATGCTGCCTACTCTATACAGCCTGAATTAGCTGTCATGGTTGTTAGGCCCCTGTTAAGATAACATCTGACCCCTCTCCTCAACTTTTGTGCTTTGGAAGCATTTATTATGGACTGCATTATGGTGGTGCCCTCCAGTGCCGTGATAATTAAGATTTTTCTCATTATTGGCCTATTCTCCATGAATATTTAATTCTGTCATGAAGACTCTTGGGGACTCATGGCTTAGTCAGCAATGAGAACATGACTGTATCAAATTCTGCTCAACTTTTTCTTTGGAACAAGGGAGAGATAAACTGCTCACAAATTCAGAAACACAATGTTATAGTGAATATAAAATGTAGTCTTAAAACACTGGTGATATCAAGGCCACTGGTACCTGATTATCACTCCCATGTTTTCTGCCTTTGAGCTTATGTAGGCTGTGCATCAGCTCTAATAACGTGCAATGCACCAAGTCCTTAATCTGCTCTGTAACACAGCAGTTGCCAAGAACACTTAGAGGGGTGCACCCCAGCAGCACAGACAGTAATCCCTACTTCTTTACACACAGCCCTCCTCTCTCCTGGATGAGCATCTCATGATCCCCTCAAGCTCCCAGACCCGACGAAAACAGTAAAACACGTGATGATTTGTTCCTAATTTACATTTACTTACCACATCTGTTGCCTCCATGCATCTGTCCTACACAAGGCTGCTGCGGCTCTGGTAGCTTGAGAGACTTTCTGGCCACTTCATGGTCCACGCCCGAGACACGAAGGCGGAACTGGTCCCTGCTGACTGTCCTCCGCAACGTTCGGATGGTTTTACGGAACCTCTTCTCAGTCTTCTTCCGAGCACAGCGCACATCACACGTGTCTGAGAAGTATCAAGGGTGAAAGCTGCTATAAGTGACCATGCACAAAAATCCACCCAATTCAGAAGAGCAGCCAGTGCAAATCACTGAGAAAGCGTCTTCTGTGAACAAGTCTGAAATCTTTAAGGACAACACCACCAGGCTAGAAGAAATTTAATCAGACCACAAGACTTCAATCTATGGGTAGTTCTTTGAAAAGATCTTTGAAAATATCCCCCTATCCACACTCTTTTTGAAGTAGTAAAATTCATTTTCAAAACAGGAGATACTTTTTATTATCACTCTGCATATAGATAGAAATGAAAAATACAGAAATTAAGGAGCAAATGGCAAGAAGCTTCAAACCGCACCTTGGATTATTTTCCAACCAACCTGTCACCTCCTTTCGGCTTGTTTCAAGCTCAAAGTCCGCAGTGATAAAAATTTCTCTAGTCGCTGTCAGTCTACTGAGGGCTCCATGAACTTTCTTGCCAGAGCTGCACGTTAGGTTTACATAGTGGAAGCTTTCCATTACTGAATTATGTGTCTCTGTATGAACAAAATATAAGGAAGCAAAAGCTTGGCCAGCTCTGTTACTGAACATTCGTTAGTGCTCAGCGCATATGCGGTCATGAAGTGTTAAAGAGGAACAACCCCACATGCCAGCACACAGTTTGGCCAGTTCCATTACTGGTACATCCTCACATAGAGTCATGACTCCAGTGCTCTTACAGATGTGTTGTCAGGCCGAGACTCTGGCACTGCAGCAGATCTGAGGCACGATTCACTCCTAGGATGAGAGCTCAGGCAGCTTCCCCTGGGTTTTGCTAGCAGGTTCTAATGAACTGCCTTTGTACTGTGCAAAGAGTCTCAAAACCACAACACTGCCTCCAGCAGAGGCTACTCGAGGGAAAGTTTTTTTACTTATATGAAGCATGTGAAAAACATGTTATCTTAAAATGGTGTTTAAATTAAGTAGTGGCTGCAAACACAGGACATTTGGAGACTATTTTCATGACTTTAATGAGGAAGTAAGCTTTAGTTAAAGAGAACACTCAGAATAAGCTTTGGTTCTGGAGTATAGAACTCTTCACTAAGCATCTAGTGCAGTTTCTCAGTTACTGTTCATAAGGACAGACTGACAGGTTGATTCATCATATTGTTTAGTGACTTCTTCCCCCAGCTCTATTTTTTTTTTTTTAAATGTACTCCTCCTCATTTTCTGCTGACTTTCTAAATTCCCAGGCTATACTTTGTGCCTTGGCACAGATGGATGACATGATCCATCTGCGGCTGATGAAGTATAAAAGGAAGACAAGAGAAAAGAGGAATAACCCTTTGGCAATATAGTCAGCATAAAAAGCCTGGGAGACTCTTCACTGAGGCATCAGACAGTATGGAGCAGGTGAGAAAGGAAATAACAGAAAGAAGGGAGAGAGAGATAAAAAAGTAAAGGAAGAAAACAAAATAATTAAAAGAATGGTTGATTTTACTGAGAAGTTATTGGTAGAGGTACAAACAAAATGGAGAAGGGCCTTCCTAGCAAGACTGTAAGGTTGTCACAGGGAAGTCCTGTGATCTGAAATAACTATTGTGAGAATCAAACCTGGGAAGGAGTGCGATACATGAGGTCCGTGAAAAGCAGAAAATTTGCAGTCCTCTATGCTTTGCTTAAAATATACTTAATATTAGGAAAGCAATTAACCCCTGAGCTATGGCTCTGACCTGCTCACCTGCATTTTTATATTCATACCTGGCATCATCTCTTCCAGAACATCTTGAAACATCTCAGTCTTTTTCAAACTACATTTTCCTTCATTTAATTTAAAGGTTACGCTTATCTTGATGGCCGAAGTATCTTCAGGAAGAAACAATGACATGTTATTGTAAAAAAGAAACAGAAAACTTAAATAACCCTAATGTTGCAATATAGTGATGACATCAAAAATATGCTGACAAAGTGTAAAAGCAGTCATCACAGAAAACCAAGAGATATCAGCTTCCTCCTGCTTCACAACTGGAATTGGAACAAAGTCTTGTGATGGATTTTATTTTTTAAAAAAATAAAAAACTTAACGAGATCAAGTCCAGATCTGCTATTGGGTAAATCAAAAAAAGATTAGCTGAAATAAAAAAAGAGATTCCAATTCAGTTCCAAAAGTAGTTTATGTCTTTTTAAAATAACACCTCTTATCTGTTTAGCTTTAAATGCTTTTTAAACTTTACTGTCCAACAGCTCAAACTACACATACTGTAGGTTGCCAACACCATCCAGTTTGGATGTCTAAAAAGAGTCCTGACACTCCTGGCCTACTTATTTCATTACTGATCTTTTCCTCTTTCCTTATTTTTAAGTCTTAGTTTGAGTGATGCTGATGAAGCGGTACAAGTGGAATTTCCTGCTGCAATCATGAACTGCAGTGATGAGGAAGAAAAAACAGATGAACTATAATGGAGAGGGGAAAATAGAAAGTCAACAGAAACACCTTTATTCCACAGTTATCTGTTAATCAGTCAAATAATGCAACAGTAGATCTAGTGATTACCCAGCCAGCTGGAGGCATTTGTATTTTGCTGCTTTTTCTTAAGCTGAGATGACCTGCCACAGGTGAGGGTGTAGGCATCTTGTGTTCCTAGCAGACAGACCAGACAGACAGACAGTAAAGATACAGGCACTGTGCACAGACTGAAGGCTCCAGTAGTATCCAAGGCATTTTTAAATTTGTTGATCGGCAACATCACCTTCCCCTTTTTTCAACAATGTTGTTCCTAAGTACTCTACATTAGAGCCTCTCTCTTCCTAAGTCAACTAAAGGATTCAGGAAGAAAAGCAGCACCTGTCCCACGGGTGCCAGCCGAGCCCACGTGCTGTGTCCCACGGGGCGTGGGCGCTGGGCAGGCAAAGCCTCAGACCCCACGCAGGGCTGGAATGCCTTCGCCCCATTCAGCAGCAGCTCTCAGGGCCAATTAAGGAATGGCCCAGGGAGCACAGAGAATTCTGCCCTCTCCTCCCCAGCTTCAGACAGACAGTTGTCATGAGAAGGGATTCTGAGGGTAAAGTCGCTATAAAAGACAAGGAAAGGGGGGCTTTCCTGGGACACGGGCAGGGATATAGCCCTTTATTATCTGTAGTGAAAGAGGAAAGGTCCCTGTTGATTGTCTACTTCTTGGGACTTCCCTGAGAGTTCAGAGGTTTGCTACTCTTACACTCTCTAGAGAATCATATGCTTGTTAGCTTGTTGGGGTTTTTTTGGTTTGGTTCGGTTTTTTTTAAACTTACCAGAAAATACCTGGACATCTGAAGAGCAGCTTAAAAAGCATCTATCACTCCCACCACTCTTAATGCAGTGCAGCAATACCTTGGGTGACATATCAGGCAAGGGACCTTTTGTTTCTACATAGGATAAAACAAATACTCACACAGGTAAAACATCTACATACGCTCTACTCATAAACTGCCATGCAGCTGCTTTTGTAGCTGGTACCTGAGAGCACACATGCAATTAATACACTACTTAGACAAAAAAATCAAAACAAAATAAAATCACTGGAAGATCACACGACATCAGTAATTTCCTTTCAGGTAAGGCTATCATCAGCAAACCTTTTCATGCAGAGAAACAAAAAGAAATAGAAGAGTGAGCTAGATAAAAGCACAGGAAAAAAAGCATGAAAATCCCTCAAAGTATCTCCTGTTTTGGTGAGGGGTTTGGTTGTTTTTACTAGTTTCAACATCAGTACTATCATGCCTCCCTAAAAAGTAAAGCAGGATACTGGGAATGATGACTCATGCTACTTAACTGGAGAGATCAAGATTTTCAGATTTGACTCTAACCACATGGCCATTAGACACATCAGGAGTAGAAGTCTATTTAGTAGGCCCCTTACCAACACAATCCTTCTTATTCCAGTGTAATTTGTAGCTGGAGTGACACAGGCATTCATAGTCTCCCAACGTGTTCACACACAGCTGTTGACAACCACCATTGTTGACGCTACATTCATTAATATCTACAGAGGAAAAGTAAAAATACTTCTAAGAAGTTACTCTTTAACTCTTATGTAAGCATGTACACACAGTGCTTAGTAGAGTTTGGAAAAGATTACAGAAATGCTGTCTAGACACCCAGCTCGAAATAGATGTTTACATGGAAATCCTTTGATAAATGTCAAAATTGATAGAATGTTATGAGAGGGAAGATGTTAGGTATGTCCATAAACCACACAATTACAATATCCAGCCTCAGCAATGTCACCACAAATTCATTCAAAGAAAAGACCACCAAATCAAGTCTGCATTGCACTGGCTGGTTAATTAATATTTCTAATTTGGAATAAAGACAGGGACAGAGAGCTACTTGAGAGAGTCCAGTGAAGGGTTATGAGGATGATTGGAGGACTGGAGCACCTGCCCTGTGAGGAGAGGCTGAGAGACCTGGGGCTTTTTAGTCTGGAGAAGAGAAGACTTAGGGGGGATCTAATTAATGTGTATAAATATATGTGGGCTGGGTGTCAGGAAGGAAGGGGCAACCTCTTCTCACTTATGCCCTGCGATAGGACACGGGGCAATGGGCACAAGCTGGAGCACAAGAAGTTCCACCTCAACATGAGGAAGAACTTCTTTACTGTAAGGGTTACAGAGCACTGGAACTGGTTCCCCAGGGAGGTTGTGGAGTCTCCTACCCTGGAGACTTTTAAGACCCGACTGGATGGGTTCCTGTGTGACCTGCCCTAGACTAGATGGTCCTGCTCTGGCAGGGGGGTTGGACTCAACGAGCTCTGGAGGTCCCTTCCAACCCCTAACATTCTGTGATTCTGTGAACATGGGCAGGATTCATACTGATCAATCCTCCAAAGTGCACAGATAAGACACAGCCAATGTGAAACACTATTTGACTCCATGTTGGCAAATAACACCTTTGTATCACCATTGTCCCTTTTGCTCAATTATCCAATTTCAGGGCCTTGCCCAACCCAATAAATGCCAATAGGAGGAGAAAAAAATGACAACACAACATACTGCTTTTGGTGCAAACCTGCACACTGATGCTGAATATACCATTCACCAGTGGTGCAACCCAGGGGTCAATACTATTCATCCTCTTCATTAAACCTAGATGATTGGACAAGAGTTCACCCTCAGCAAGTTCACAGATGATACAAAACTGGGAGGAGTGGCTGATACACCAGATGGTTGTGCCACTATTCAGAGGGCCAACAAGAATCTCATGAATTTCAACAACGGGAAATGCACAGTTCTGTGTCTCTGCTTCTCAGATGCACCTTGATGACTGCTTCACTTGTCTTCAGTAGCTTTACGGCAATTATACACAAAGCTAGAAAGCTGACATCAAGAAATCTCTTCTAAGTCCCAGAAACGCTGTTCAGCTGAGGGTACTCACTTCTACATACAGTTTTCTCAATGCCAATAACAAGTTCTTGTCACTGCTCTCCCCAGCCATTTGCTCCCCCCTCTAGGTAACTGTTTGCTAGAGAACACTGAGAAGCAGGTTACAAAACTGAGCTGATTTGAGGGGAAAAACATGCTACTTAACACAATGGAGACCACATGGGTAAGAAGGAGTAGGGGAGGAATAATGGACAAAGAAGGGAACACCTTAAATTGCTGCCTAAGATACCACAAAATTGGCCCACATCTTTGGTATTCATTGACCTTTTGTTAGAATGATGTATGCAATGGCAGCCTATTATCTTCCAGCACTGACTGACTTCCGTATAGGTCAGAAGGTGTATACTCAGTATCCCCACCAGCTTTGACACAGCCTGTGATTGCCAGAAAATTAAGGACTTACTATGGCGCAAGGATTAACATCTTCTGCACAGGAGTATGATATGAAGAGGCCAATTAACAGCCAATAGCAAAATTACAGTTACTGTCCCTTATTGGTGGCCTAAACAAAAGAAATTAATGCAGACGAATTCATGAGAACAGACTTCTTCTAGCAAATAGAACACATGAACAGTGTTACTTCCCATGCAGACAGGATTCTGTGTTCATCAGGATAAAACACCATGATGTTGTAGCCCTGTAATTTTCTTTGCAGACTTCCTAGAGGCAGAGGTTAGAACAGATCAGGTGCACAGACATCTCTGAATTATCTCCAAGTTCAAGTGTGCTCTTTTTGCCTCTGAAGTAAATAGGTCTTACTCAGAATTAAGTAAGCACATGGAGTCAGTAAAGTCTTGCCTAGAGCTTATATAAAACAAGTTTAATTCCATTTAGTATCCAGTTATTCATGCTTCTTCATATAATTCTGGGAATTCATCACAGAAACATTCACACCTGACACACACTGTGATTCTATGAACATCTTCGTCTTTCCTTGAACTTTTCTTATAGGAAAAACATAAAAGACTTAAGAGTATTAATCTTGGCCAATGTAAATCAGTGGTACTGTATCAACTAAATTCCAATTTACTTCATCTGGGGATCTCACATATGCACCAGCACAACCATAATTTTTGTACTCATCCAGAGCTTCCTGTTCTTTAAGTCCTATTTCACTGACTTTTCATTGAAGTCAATGAGACTTCTGCATGTGCAAATTCTATCAAATTATGACTTGCAGGTGCAAAATGCATCAGTTTATTTTAAAAGTCACAGGTGCTTTCTGTATGCAAGGTGGGAAGGGAAAATCATTTGAGCAGACAGAAATGAGTAGGATTACTTTCTGCTTTTGCTGTGTCTCCTTATCATGGCAAAGAGTAAAATTTACTCTATATACCTACTGCTCATACATAGGTTTGTGTCTTGCACAGATACTAATTAGACCTGTGGCAACAGCACCCTATCAGCGTGGCCTGTAGAGTCTTTTCTAACTCACCTCCACAATGCGTGAAGCCATAGAGAGCGTAGCCTTTGTGACAAGTGCACTCAAAGGTGCCTGGATGATTGATGCACGTGTGGTCGCACGTCCGTTCAAAAGAGCATTCATCAATGTCTGCAAGTTTTAAAGGGATACATCAGTATCTTTCAGCCTGACAAGGGAACACTGATGACCTAACAAAGTTGGACACAGAAACGTGCATACTTGTGTAAACTTTGAGCAAATAATGTAACAAAATTAAATGACAACTTTTAAAAGAACAATTAGTTTGCCAAACAAATGTTTTCTTGACAAACACAAAAACTGTGTTTTTAACAATTATGTTTAAAATAAATTATTTTCTTTGTGGGAGAAAAAAATTGACAGAACTCGTATTTCATTAACAAAAGTCCACATAAGGTCTGCAGAGATAAGAGTTACAAAAGAAAGTATTGCCTTGGTTTTTCCCTATAAGTCAAAGGCCATATTTTTAGCTCCATATGAATATGCAGTGCCTGATTTAAGTCTGCTGAAAACCACCATGTTCTCCAAGATACACCTGAAGGCGTAGTAGTAATTCAGTCCATTTTTTCATGGATCCATTGCACTGTATATTGAGACTTCAACGTCTGTCTCTAAGAGCTGCTGAAATATCCATTTCCTCCAGTGAAAGTTCTCCTTGGCATTAAAATCACTTTGCACACATCTTTGTAAAGCATAGTTAGTTAATAGCCTAATCATGATCTCAGTGAGTTGAATGGTAACACTCCCATCACTTTCTGAGGCCCTGAATGTTTATTATACCATCAAAACCACCTAAAACCTCTGTGCTAGTATATTAAGAGGTGCCATGTAAGACTGCTGCAGGATATAAAAAAGTTCACATCAACATCACTGACACATTACATCATTCATTTTCTTGGGCTTTAGGATGCTTCAAGATACCACTTTTGAAACAGTCTAGGCAAAGTAAAAGAAGCAACAGGGACAAAAGGGAGACAGATCTTTAAAATACATTCATAAATAGATTCCATTAAAAAAAAAAAACCAAACACAAACTATGCTGAAAATCTTACGTTTTTATAGTGTTTGTTCATATAAATAGCTGTCTGTCTTTGCTTTAGAGTATGAATGCACCAAAAATCCAGGTGAAAACAATTTTCTGTTGGTCAGTTGAGATTTCTGAAATTCATTGTTAATGTCAGCTGGTTGTCTAGGAAATGGAATTATTTACCTTCTCAACTGGCTGATTTGCTTTACATTGTTCCATACTGCAGCTTTTCCAAAACCACAAACCATTTTGATCTTTACATTTTAATGTATTTAAGCAGCTTAAACAGGATTTCTAACTCTATATGTACAAATCTTTCTACAGAAAAGCAAACATGCTTTTTAAGTCTCACAGGAGGAATCCATGTCATCATAAAAATCAAATGCTCTATGATGCTTTAGGGAATAGTGATTCCAGTCTGTCTACAGGCTTAAAATTTCATACATCATGTGTTTTTCTTTAAATAATGAACTCATGGCATCTAAATGTCCTATTAAGAAAAAATAATGTCACTGCAATGGTGAACTAGTCAGTAAGATGGACAAAGAGATACTATTTTTCCCTGTAAATTATTTTCAGATTATTATTAGAAGGGAGGAGCATTATCCTCATAAAGAGCTTTTGAATATGATGTTGTCACTGTTGCTTCTACATAATAGTTCACTGTGCCATTAAACATACCTCCAACAACAGTATCAAGTCAACTGTATTAACTCAACAGCTGTTTCAGAAAGAAAAAAAAAAAAAAGAAACCAAAACTGAGGTATGGAAATTTTTCTGGAGCCCATTATCACTTCATCATTGTAAATGTGCAAGCCACACTGATTTGTTCTATTTCTATTGCTTCTCCAGTGCACATACCTTGACATGACTTCTCATCTGTTAATAATTTAAATCCTTTTCTGCAGCTGCAATCAAAACTACCAACAGTGTTTTTACAGAAATGATCACAGCCTCCATTATTGGACTGGCATTCATCAATATCTGTAACAAAAAAAAAAGTGCTTCACCAAATAAACACAGTACATTCAACATTCTTCCACTGCCATATCCAGAAAACAGTCATGTCCAACTGGTTAGAGAAGGCCAGAAACAAAATCCAGTGAGACTACTACAAATTTTAAGGAGGATCAGATCCAGCTCTTAGGAATGATCTGGCCCATTCATCTCCATGACAGTGTTACTTGCTTTCATTTAACATATTGCTCTCAGTTACATTTCTGTACATGTATTCACAACAGATTATTTCCCTAAGCTCTTGTTTGGAAACACTTTGACTTAAATGCTGTCTAACAGGTTGTACCTTTTCTAAACATTCTCCCTAATTCCTCTTCCTAAGCCCTGCAGAAATCTCAGACAGCACCTTCTCAAGCTATCTTGTCCTTTTCATGCCAATATTAGAATGAGCTCTTTGTTTAATATTAATTGATTCAGGCACGGAGATTCCATTATTTATCTTGCCTTGCAGAACAGTTTTACCACCTAATGACAGGAAAATGTATTCTGGTATACAACCTAAACGGCCCTTTGATCCTTTCAAGTACTCTCTCTTAGAGTTGCCTGGACCCGTGTAAGTAATTCTACTCAAACATTCCGGCTTACACACTGATGTTTACTTACAAACTGCCCTGATAGCCAGCTGACAGTGGGTAAATCTGCCAAGGATGGGACTGCAGGCCTGTGAGAACCCACACACCTACCTCTCCCAGTACTGACCTCCACTTTACCACAGACCTGCATTATCTCCTACCAAACCTCACCGGTGAGAAATGAGGCCTTCTTGGCAGGAGGAGTGGAAGTGGTGAGAGGGATGGCAGAGCAGCAAAAGGTCTCCTGCACATGATGCACCTGATGTGATGGAAGCTGTGTGTCTACCCCTGGCTACAGTCCTTTCTCAGGTTGGGCTGGACATATTTGTGTTCCTCTAGACACTGGACTAACTTCATGTGGAAATAAATAGGTGTTGGTACACACATGTCCATGCATATAACACTCACCTTTACATGTCTTCCCATCAAACTGGAGTGTGAATCCAACAGGACAACTGCAGTGAACCCCAGTGGATGTATCTTTACACGTACGATCACAGCCACCATTATTGACTGCACACGTTTCTGGCCAACAGGATAAAGCTGAAGTTTGCTCAGGGATATTATAATGGTAACAAGAAACATCACGATACAATGCACAGTGCCAAGCACACTGCTATTCATCCACATTTAGTCTAGTATACACAAACTACTACTAAATACAAGTGTTGGCAAAATCCCTGCCTCAGCTATGCCTGATTTTTTTGTGGAGACTCAACAAACTAAGATGTTGTCTATGAATATTCTCATCTGTAAACACAAATACCCACTCCTCAATGATGAGCCTGTTCCTGTCAGTCTGTCTTGCTATGCCCACCCTCAATCCTGGCTGATCCTCTGATACTTCCCACCAATGCTCAGACATCTTATTACACTCAGCACTACTAAACCAGTTTTTATAAATCCCTCCCACCACAACTTCACATTCTGCCTGCACTCCTAGTCACAGTGGATTACACCCACACTGAGTATTCCTTCAGGCTTGTAACCCAGGTGCCATCTCAACCTAATGCTCCCTCCCCCTATGCAAACTATTTCTAAATTTTACTAAACCTTTCTAGCAAAGTCCCTAAATGCAGTTCTTTACATCCAGCTACAGAGAAAATAACACTCTTTACCATTTATCTTCTTGCAGTTGGTCTAACTACTTCACTCAGTCTAACAGCCTTTTCATGGGCTGGACAAGTGCAATTTTATCTAGCACATATTGATTTAGAGAGCTGCAAAGATCATTTCCTATGTCTGCTTTTTGAAATTCTCTCTTTCTAGCTCTGACTACAAAGATTTCTGCAGCACCAAGCATAATTATTGACAAGTTTTGAGACCTTTTCTGATTCATTCCCTCCCAGTCTCTCATCTCACATTCAATATCGGGAGGCTATGTCCAACCTCCATGTGAAGACAGAGTGCCTTTTCCACAGATAATGCTTTTTTTTTTTAAATGAGACAATGAAATGATATCTAAATATGAATTTGCAAGATCAGAACTAGCCCTATAGATCTGACAGTTTCTTCTGAAGACCCCATGTCACTTCTGTGACAACTGCCAATAAGCGCTGCAAGTCTCCCTGAGCACCTGGAATAAGGGTTTTTGGGAGGTGGACATCCACTGACCCAAGCTGCCCTGAGACCACAGTCATTGTTTCTCATGCCAATGTCTTCTCAGTAGTGACAGACCCTTCGAGGCTGGCATTCTGGGCCAGATGGAAACATCTCTAGGAAGAATAAGATGGCCTTGTATCCTAACATGTCCTTCTAGATGCAATCCATCACTGGGCTCACTTCTCTTCTATGTAGAAATACACTTAAAATTGAAAAGAAGCAGATAAACCATTGCTGCCTCCACAATCACTTGGCTAAAACTGTAGCACAGCAGGGATTGTATTGCATTCCCATGATGAATTACAACCTTAGAAACATACACTACTTCGAGGGCAAGTTCCTGACACCTCCTACTGACTGTCACAAACAATGTACATAGCTTCTTATACATTATGTAATAATATTTCCTTAAAAGGGAGTGAAGCATCTCAGGCAGAATTCAGCCCAGAGTGATGAGGGTTACAATAAAAAAAAAACAAACAATTCTTCAATCTGAAAGGTTTCATCAAACAGCAAAATTATTTTAAGATAAGCACTTTTACCCATAAGCAACCGTCGTTTCACCCTCTTGTCCACATCAGCTCCTGCTGTGGTGTTTCCCTCAGAAATTTCAACAGTAGCCTCTTCCCTCTCTGTAACATGAAAAAAGAAAATTATTAAAGGTGCCCTGACCAGAAGCCTCATCTGATATGTAATATGTACATGAAACAGCCACATCATGTGCTGAATTATCAAAAACTGTCGGAACTGACTAGACAGAAATATATTCTTCTTAAAAAAGGAAGCAATAATGCATATCATGAAGACCCTTCAGTTAAGACCATAAGAACATTTTGCTTTTATTGCTTCCGTACAACTCCTGTTTGCTTTAGTATTCTTAAAAAAACAGAAAATGTGCTATGGATGTAGTGAACAGCAGCAAGATGAAAGAACTAATTGAACTGTCATGAACTGTCTGGTTATGAGGACACTATCATCATCTATCATGAACTGTCTGGTTATGAGGACACTATCATCATCTATCACGGACTAATACAAGGACTAGCCAGTTATGCCTGAGCATTTGATTTCAGTCAACAGACAATAAATCTTAAGTGCTTTCTTTACTGGATAACTGCCTTGCAAAATCTGTATTTTAATTGAATCCAGAGCTCTGGTTTTAACAGACGTACTGCTTGGTTACATTCTGGCTCATACTATACAAGAAATTGAACCTAAAGTATCCTAGAGGGAAGGGAATCTTCTTTGGTTAGTGACAGGCATTGTGCTTTGGAGGGACCAGTGATAATTACAGCCTGCAGTAGTATGAAGTAG
Organism: Merops nubicus; assembly: GCF_000691845.1. NCBI lineage: Eukaryota > Metazoa > Chordata > Aves > Coraciiformes > Meropidae > Merops > Merops nubicus. The sequence continues at coordinate 11,163 of NW_008593622.1, read as the reverse complement.
CTACTTACATAGGGAAGCACAAGTTGCCTGGATCCAAGCAACTCACTCATGCACTAGCAGGTTTCTTAGTTTTGGATTCCTTGACATTTTCTAGGCATACTATTATGAGGAGCGTTGATCATGCACACACAGCAATGCCACACCACTGCAGAGTTAGTCATCAACAGAAAACCACATTCCTCCCCTATATACTGACCCTGGCAGGTTTTCCCATCCACATGCATGATGTACTTGGGGTGACATCCACAAATAGGCCCATTATCAGCATCATCACATGTATGTTGACAGCCACCATTTCCATGATTACATGTTACTAGGAAGAAAATACATGTTACATCTCATAAGTTCTTCCAGCATCTTCGAATGACAGTGTGCAATTCTGTCATCATTTGATCATCCAATAGACCTTCCTAACATGCCCCTTTCCTGAAGAACCCTGTGAAACACTGCAGAACTCTTGTGGAGCTGAACTGCTGGTTAATACAAATGATGGTGAAACTCCCAAACTACAGATGCTGTAGCAACTGCCGTGATAGTGTCCAGCAAAGCCACTGATTCTACTTTAATGCAGATGCACGTAATTTAGGCGTGTCGCCCCAATTTAGCTGTAACATACCAAATCCCATATCACTGCAAACAGAACACTACGTGTTCATTTTGGGAAACCATAAGCATATGCAGAACGTTGCATACAAATGCAGCTCCTCTGGTTCTTGGACAGTTCAAATCCTGGTCGGCATTCACAGGCAACTCCTCCTTTGGGTGTTTCTCTGCAGATGTGGGCACAGCCATGATCCTTATTCATACAGCTCATGCCTTCTGCAAAACAGGACAAGTGCAAAACCATCACCATGCTTGGCATCTCCATGTACAAGCAACAGTCAGTTCAACACACAGAGACAACAGCCTGCTACTTCTGAGAAGACCCTACAGTGTTAGGACAAGAACCAAGAGACAGGAAAGGCAGAAAGTCCGATCCTGCAAAGTGAATGGCCCCAAGGTTTCTCCATCTGTGACTTCTTCTGTACCCATGTTCTCTGACTGCATGGTCAAAAAGAAACACTCCTAAATGCATACAGTATCTGCATTCTCATACAGTGCTCTCACTTTATACCAGTGTTTATAAAACCTCTTCATTTCTTTTACAGAAATTGCAAGGTGGCTGATAAGTAAGATCAAAACCTAAACTGAAATTCTTACTTCTCTGCCTAAAAGAGCAGCCACCAGATACAGGAATGC
>NW_008593622.1:0-9893 GCF_000691845.1 Merops nubicus | reverse complement strand
CTAGGCTGACAGTCACAAAAATCATCCCAGGTTTAATTACTGGCCTGCAAAGCAGATGCCCAAAGTCATAACCCACCTCAGCACTGACCAAATAGGGACCAGGCAAACGTGCAGATTGTATCTACACCGCATGTCAATTTTTTTTTGTTGTTGTTGTTGTTAACCATTTGGTTTGGTTTTGGTTTTTTTGTTTTGTTTTCTTTTTTTCCAGTTAGAATAACTACCTCCCAAAATAACCCCACTGGGGACTATCACAGTGTTCTGTATTTGTACACACCTTCCCAGCTGGAGAGAATCTCATGCCAATGCATGCTTTAACCAAATGAAAAAGCAATGTCATACATTAGTGACTTTCTTCCTTTTGGTGCACCTCCTAAAAACATCCTGTCGTTTTAGTCTCTGGTATTTACAAGCACCAGCACTCAAAGACTGCCAGAGTGTTTCCTCTGGCCTTTGCAAGAAGTCCATTACACAGAGTGGAATTGTTCCTAGAATCATTGTAAAACTTCTTTCACCTTGCCTTGTTCTTTAGCTAAATCATCACCTTCACCATTGGTAAGATAGTGAGACAATTTGTACACACACAAAACCACACAGTAGCTAAGTTATCAAACAGGATCACCAAATTAAAAGAATATTTTTTTTCTAACATCACACAACAGATTTTTACTGAAGTCTTCTATAGTGGTACAAAATTGGGAGTGAAGACAACAGAAAGGTATACAGAGAACACATCTTGGCCATCCAACTCCTCAGTGCATTTTGCATAAGACATGCTACACCAAAATGCTCTTCCTTCTTGGTGAGAACACTTCATTTGTAAAGAGCAAGTGGAGCATACTTTGGCTGCAAGGGCTTATCCCATGTTACCTCAGTGAACTTCCGAGTTGAGCTGATGCCCAATCAGAGAGAGAATAAAAAGGGTGACCATACTGCTAAAAAGGGAATGTGTGAACAATTCCATACCCTGTGTGTGTTTTGAAACTTACACAGCCCTTCTTGCAGCCTTATTACTAAATGAAACAGAACCACTGTATTGGCAAGCAGAGTTAGTTCATCACCATTACTCCACTGCACTTCAATTAGGTCCTTGCTCTGCATACAACTATTCTCACCATCTGAAGCACAAGCTACAGTACCCTTTTTTCTCTATTAAGACAGCTTCAAGCAACAAAAGAATAGATATTGTAGAGCCCAGATTATTCTGCTCTACCGGCTTTCCGATTCCTTTCCCACAGTGAGGACTCTGTAGAAGTCTCACAAGACAATGACCCTGCAAACCCTGCAGCACACACTGACACAGCCCCAGAAGCCCACATGAAAGCTCTCATCCATTACTGTGCAGCCAGTCAGGGCACAAGACAGTCTGAGGCCACAAATTAGCCTCATTAACTCTTGTGGTTTTGTGACATTTCTGTTCTCAAGCATGCAGTATGATCTGGTCTGTTAGCTCAGAGACATTAGAAAGCATTAAAGGGATTAGCAGCTTAATTTCTGTTAACAAAGATATTCTTTTGTCTCTGTTGAGCTACCAAAGGGGAAACTGTTCAAGCAGGTACTTTGGTAAAGTTCACTGACATCAGACAAATGGTTTAAATGCTCTAATTTAGGATTGCTCCATCCTGAGTGAGCAGAATCAGGTCTCAACAAAAAGCTAGAACCCCATGTCCCAAACCAGGGCACATTGTAATAAAGTGCCCATCATGTAACAAGTTACATGACCAAACCCACCAAAACCTAGGTGACCCAAAAAACAGAGTTTCAGAGAAGATACACATATCCACATATCCTAGCACTTACTATTAAACTGCTGCTTGTATCCAAAGGTTGTAGAAGATCCCTACTCCACCCCATTTTATAAGGCTGCATTAAAGAAATGTCTGTAAAACCATAAATGCTGTATGACTGCAAACTCCTTCAGGGAGACAAAGTCTCCCAGATCACATTATTCCAGAGCTGTTGCAATGACAGATTATGGTCCAGAAACAAACCCCAAATAAATTTTGGTCAAATCCATGACATGCTTCCTAGAGACAGAGACCCTGCCCTACTGCCATACAAGTGTCACAGGATGGATGAGTCTCCTGAACACCACACTCAGAGCCAAGAGAGGTGAAACCCATACCTGCCTGGCCTAGTGGACCCCAAGCCAGATGAGTCCTCCCTGAGGACTGGACCTTTGCAAAGTTACTCAGCAAACTCCAGTGAGATCTGAACACTCCTGCCACCACCAAGACACAGGCAAAAAGCCAGCATTGCATTTCCCTATCAGGTCACGTGAAATTAATCTCTTACACGTATAATCTGTGTTTAAATCAGTCTTTTTTACACAGGATAGAGACATCACCACCAATCTGCTAAGATGCTGTCAGATGCTAATGGAGCAAGTTGCTCCTACTAAGAGTCCATTCGAATGTGCCCTAAATGGAGCCTTAATGTTCTTATGTCCTGGTTTGGGTTAGAACAGAACTAATTCTGTTCAGTGATTTTACTTGACAGCTAGGTGACAGGGAACCCAGAGGATAACTGCAGATAGACTTGGAAAGGCAGGTAACTCTTAGGCTCCTCTGTTAGACTGGTCATGAGAAGGCATACAACAGCCCCAAACCTCTCTCTCCCCTATCTCAACTCCAGTTCACTCTTCTCCTGTCTTTGCAAAGGCCAGTACTGCAGACCATGAGGAAGGTCTCTCCAGCGTTAGCGTATGCGCTCTCCCCGCTGGGCTGAGAGACACGGAAGGAAATGCCCCCTCATAGCACAGGTAAGAAGCAAAACTGAAGAGATGGTCTAGGCAGCAGTTGCCAAATGCTGTTTCAATCCATGCTGAAGTCTCAGCAGAGAGCTAATAAACACCCCAAGAGATGGATACACAAGGCAGAGAAGAGAAGACCTAGTGATGAGCAGAAAAAGCAGAGAATGAAGAGAGGGGAAAGACAGAGCAGTGAGATTTGGCTTCCAAGAGGCCTGCCCTCCCAAGAAAAAATAAAAAGTAGGGAATCCCATGGAGCACTTCTTCACAGTCACAGGGGAGGCAGGAGGGAAACAATCACTGCATGACAACCTGAAAAAATGGCTTCTAAAGAAAACAAAACAAACAATTTTCTATTTTAGTATTAAGGAAAAAAAGCCTTTCAGGCAAAACCAGTTTTTTTCTTAAAAGTAGTTTCCATAAAAATATTTTTTCTCTAACAGTTTTTAGGAAAAAATGTATCTTTTTTCCTCTTGCTTCCTTTTTCAAAGTAAAAAATAGACTAAATTAAGTGGAAATTTGGCATTAGGGGAAAAAAAGCTCTTTTTTTGACAAAAAGTTAAAAGAAATTAACTTTAAAATTAAGAAAAAATTAAAGTTTTAAAATTTAAAATTTAAATTTTAAATTTTTCTCTTTAAAAATAAGAGAACAGAGGTAGAATTCCAAAGGTACAATTTAGGAACAAATACTAGTGAAAGGAAACGCTGCTGTCAGTTCAGGAGAGCAGAAGGTATTCAAGCAGCAACAGCTAAGAATAAAGAAAGTGTGAAGCTTTTCCTCCCATGGCATTAGAGAATCCAATGAGTTCAAGCAACTGATTCTCATCCCTATTTTTATCATCCATGCACACACAGAAACCCACATGACTGCTAGCAAAGCAACACGAAGGGAAATGCCTTGTCCCACCACTGCAGCCTTCCTGCTTGTCCCCACTACTGGCTCAGCTCCTGCAGTCGCAAGCTGAGCAATGGCCTGAGAAATCAGCATGCAGCAGCAGACCCCTGTGAGACCCAGCCCAGTACCAGAGACACTGAGAACATAAATTCTTAATTCAAACAAAAGATCAATTCAGCTCTGTCAGATGACAGCCACCTCGGGGTACTCATCTGTGGATGGCCATATATGTCTATAGATGTTGATCTCTTCACTACGGGGATTTTTAACATGAGATTTGTTTATTCATGCTCTGATTCTTCTTATAGTCATGCCAATGATAAGCCATAGATTAAAGAAAATTTTGGAGCTTTAAACACTTCTTAGAAAATGTTCACTGTACAGTTCAATGGACAACTCCCTGATCTGAGTAACCACGTAAAAGTATACCCTAAGGGCATCAAAATAATTTTGTTCAATTCAGTGTCTAATTAGATATCCAGGGCTCTCTGATCTCTCAAAGGTTATTTCATAAAGGTTTCACTCAAAACAAAGAACATGACTTGAATACCTTTGGGGCTGACAAACAATCAATCTCTTAGCTGAAACCTAAACACTGTACAGGGAATCTAAAAGGTACCTGAAGGTAATGCAGGTATTGCCCCATAACCAAAGCCAATGGAAATGGAAATAAGACCTCACTGTCCTTCAGTTTGTTAACATTCCCTGGATCAGGACACATTTTAGCCACACAAAGTACACTGGAAGTACAGCAGCACAGCTTTAACAAGCACAACACTGCAGACGTACAGGTGGGATCAAAGGGGCAGAAGGGATGTGAACAGTCTTCAAAGTCACTTAGAAGATTCTGAGACACTGTTCCTTTTAAAAGGAGTGAGGACTTCAAGACCCTTCACAGCTTTGAAAAACTCAACCTAAAAACACTTTTGAAGCTATTTTAGAGATTTTGCAGTTAGCTTCTGTCAAAAACTCCTGCTTGGTGCCTGGAGGGAAGCAGCCAGTACCTTCTGAGCGGTGGATGCACGTATGCTGGTTATCACTTAAAAAGAACCCTTCCTTACAGAGACACTCATAGCTCCCCACAGTGTTGACACAAACATGCTGGCAGCCACCGTTGTTGAACATACATTCATCTGTATCTGAAAGAGAGGGAGGGAGAAACCAGCTTGGTACGAACACCAGTACACTCATATTGGCATCAGCCACTCAATATGCAGTACAGTCAGACATTTATTTGACATGCAATCACCCAAGCAGCTTGGACACCCCAGGCTGCCCTGTTGCTGCTGTTGTGCTGTCACCCTCAGAAAGTACACTTTTGCTGCTGCTCTCGCCCTGTTTGCAGTTCGTCCAGTCAGCCACAGGGCTCCCAAGAAATGCTGGCAAACTACCCAGTTACAGGTTACAGCTAAGGCAGAGTAGCCTTGGCGGAGCCAGAAGCAAGGCTCTACATTCCACCCACGTGAATGAGCTCTGCCTCTCAGTGCAGCTGGGCAGTGCTACCACTCAGCAGCCTAGCACATTTACGTCTAGGCTGAGCATCCACACACAGCTCTGTCTTGCTTAGTGGGATGCAGCTTTGGCTCCAAACCCATCCAAGATGTAAAAGGTATTTTCCCAGAAAGCTCCCCATTCTGAAGCAAAGGTGGAACAAGAAGAATGCAAACCTCAGAATAAATTTAGCTTAAAACTTATCCCCTCTCCTTGCTTTCACTCTAGCTAGAATTCACACATCATATCTGTTCTGATTCTTAGTTTGATTTATCATCCTCTGGCTGCAGCTCTAGGTCATCACTTACCACCAAGGCTGCTGCTGTGCTGCCTGATTGCAAACAAGGACAAGAGCAAAAGTTCTGGAAATAGTTTTAATGTTGATTTTGCAATATTCAGAGCTTTAACAATACCAGAGAACATAAAAAGGCTCCGCTTCCACACAATCAAGAGAAGCAAAGAGTAGAAAAACTTCAGCTAAGCCTCTGAGCAACAGGATGCTTATCCCAACCTCCAATTCTTTGGAATTTTACCCCTTAATATGCGCTGTTTTTTGTAGCCACTACCAGCAAGAATTCTCCTACTCTAATTTTCAGAAATCTCAATTTGAACAGGAAATTAAAATGCTCAGTCCTTTAAAAAACAGGGGGCAAAAACACTAGTCTCATCGCAAAGTCATATGGAACATCATGTTTGCTCCCTGTTCTGTTCATTGTTCCTGTGCTAATAGCACAATGTTTTTAATTTAACATTGTAGCATTTCTGGCATAAAACAGCTGTCTTCTGAAAAAGGCTTTTAGTAAGAAGCATAACATAGTATTACAACAGATTTAATTTCTACTGAAGGCAATGAGTAAGCCAATTGGATGCAAAAGAATGTGACCTGCTGTAGCACAACGAGCGGCTGACATATCTCCATCACAGAGAAGCTGAGTATTTCAGAGTTCCATAGTGATGTGAATATGCAAACAATCATGAAAAAACAGCCACCATGAGTCTTTCATATTACAGATTTGAACTCCAGCAGATGTTTCTGTCTAACAGACCTTGGAAAGCTTTCAAAAAAATCATCTCTTTCCAACAAGTAATTGTCTATTTGGCTTAAACCCAGGCACACAGCCGAGATCTTCAAAAATAAGGGTGAGAGGAGGGTAACCCTGGCGTGAACAAAGTAAATAAACAGATTAAGAGATGTGATCCAATTTGCTGTACGCCAAAATATTTATTTAACATTTACATCACATCTCAAAATTGGCAAGTCACTGGTAAAGCTTTATTGTATGTCAATGACATTTTATTTTTAAAATTCTACCATGCAATACTGAGCAGCTTTCTGGTAATACAGCAGGTGGTAGGTTTTGGTCTAAGTTACATCTAGCCTTACTGATCACAAACAAGTCAGCTCAAGTATGCTCTAGTGGAACAACTGGATATAAAGAGACTATATCCTTTGGTGGCACTGTACGAGGCAATGTGTTGTTCACACTTTGCCCTTCATGGTAATCCCAGCTGAACTCCACTGTGTGTTTGCAAAAGTATCAGGAGGTATCTGCTTTCCTCTCTACTTTCTTCAGTGAAATACTTGAAACTTAGTGGAGTTCATCCTCTCCTCCATTTACACTGTAACAAAGTTAAACCTGGAGCCGTGCACCATGTTCCCAGCAGGTAAAACCCAACACAGTCCCACAGGAGACTCCAGAGCTTTTCTGATTCGTCCCAGCAGAAGATACAGGCTTGGGATGGTCTCATCCCCCGCCTGATATGCCATACACTAGTGGAAAATACTGCAGCCAGGCTAACTACAGCCTTAAAATTATGCTGTGCAAGCAAGATTTGAAACACACCTGAGAAATGATCCTAAACTAACTTTGGAACAGAAAAGACAATGCTAGCATGTGCCCTTTCACATAAACTCACCTAGTGCAATAATAGATGGCATTTCACACATTTTGACCCAAAACACTTGACAGAAATGTAGCGCAACTATCTAAAGAGCCAAATTGGAAGGCTACATAGGTACCTGGAGTTCCTTAGTCCCAATGTAACACTCTTCTCCAGTTGAGATGATTCAGCCCAACAGACCGGCATGCATTTCCCAGCAACGCACTTACATGGCTACGTTAGCACCACTCACAACGTTCCTGAACACACTTCTTACCCAGACAGTTGTGGCCATCATGAGCCAACATAAAGCCATCATAGCATGTACAGCGGTAATTTCCTGGAATATTGAAACACTCGTGGACACAGCCTCCATTGAAGTCATTATCACATTCATCGATGTCTACGGAAGAACGCAGAAGTCAGTGAGATGGATGCTTGCTTGAGTGTTACAGGCAGTTAGACATGTGACTGTGTAAATCTGAGCAGCAACTAACTGCTGCCCAAATCGTCATTGCCTTGCAAAGAGACCGTATCTAAAGCATTACTTGCTGAATGTTTCTAAGGAGTGCCAAAATGCCCTGAGATTCCTGCATAGAATGTTGTTAACCTTGCAGATTTAAGGCTGCTGGTTAAACAACAAACCACTTATTAGACCAAGTGATATTATTAAGTGAAAAGCCATACAATTCACTTGCCTTAGATTTCTAAATAAAAAAAAGCAGGTGAAGAAACAATGGCTATTTTGATTTTAAAATCACCCTCCATATTCTAAGCCATTATCTTTAACAGCTCTGTCTTCTTAGAAATACCTCATGGTGACACAGGCAGAGCACAGTGTTTCCCTCACTTTACCTTCACACTTCTTCCCTTCGCCAGTGTAACCCACTCTGCACATGCACTTGTACAGCTTGGGGGTGTTTTGACAAATAGCATCAGGGTGGCAGTCATCAAGCCCCAGGGCACACTCATCCACATCTGTGGAAAGACAAGATTCAAAAGGGAACTCAGAAAGTGGAAAGCAGGGCATGTCTCCTGCACACATCACTGACCAGGTGATGTAAGGCAGAGTGCCTGTTCCTGGTGTGGGCATTTCATATGGTACTTCAGTGGTCACAGAAGTATTGGGTTGATGGTTGGACCTGATGACCTTAGAGGGCTTTTCCAACCTTAATGATTCTATGTTATATATTTGTGAGTCTGTCTCTGAACTTAAATTTCTATCATGCTCTACCTGCATAAAGATGTGTTTGCATGCAGTTCAGATAAATCTGTATTAAGCTTTTGCACCCACTTCGAAATGCATCCAAATCCAATTCAAAGATTCAGCTGACAGTTTTACAGAAGTTCATTAAAGACCATTAATCTTTCTGGTTAACACAGGAAGTTATTGAAAAAGTTCTTGATCACATTCATGACATCACCTTTGGGAAGCCAAACTTTTTTTAAACTAACAAAGGGAGTTTAGAGAAATATATTTTCAAAGCCACAACCAAGAGGTTAAAAGACTGACTTACCATTAAACAGATGCATAATTTATAAATAATGTCAATTTCTTTAAATACAAGAACAGTATCTGGTGAGCAGAATTGCCAAATCACCTGGCCAGCCATCGCAAAGCCCAGCATAGTGAAGTAAAATATCCAGGTGGAAACTTCAGAGCAAAGGAAATGAGGAGAAAGGGAGACACCAACAAGAGGAAGTCCTGGAGATGAAGAAGTGTAGACAGAAGAGGAAGAAGTTATGGGCAGCAGAAGACATCAGCAGAAGTTTCTAATACAGCAGAAGAGAATTCAAACACAGAAAGAGGAAGATTTCCAGCAACTGCCTAAAAGGAAGAACTGCAGGAGCAGCACTCCACACAGGTACAAAAAGCAACTCCCAAAATAACAGGAGGAATTGCAGAAATATTAAGTGACTACTTATACTGTCAGCCACTTTCTATAGCAAGGATCACTTTCTAACAGAGAATTTCAGGCAACACCTCTCCCATTTACAATTATGGCATTCATCGTGCCATCCTACTCCCCCATCATGAAACACGCCTGTAGGTACCGCAGTCGTTGCCAGCTTCAGAAAGTACTCACGTAGCTTTAACTCCTAATGGCATCTGGCAGCAGGAAACACGGCAAAGAGCCAGTGCTACAGCTGCAGTGGTCTCCTGGCTCTCGGGTGCACACGGAATGGTAACAGGGATGGGGTGTCCAGATACCACCTCCAGAAAGCAAGGGGAAGGTGGAAAACCGCCAGAGAGGGTGGCAGAATCCACTTACTCTCAAAGCCGAAAAGTCAGGTCATTAAAAGACATGGGAAGCAGCGAATTGAGGGAGCACGTCATGCAAGAAGGGGTGCAGCGAGTTGCTGAGGGGCCTCTAGCTGCTGGGATGCAGGTAGATGGGGCATGAGGAGAGGATGGGTAGGTCAGCAGAAAGAAGCCCCAGCCACACGCGCCGGCTGTGTAGCCCCCGCACGGCCAGCTCTCCCCTGCCCAGCCCGGGCCGGGGGGGGACACCTGCCCCGGCAAGGCGGGTCCCCAGAAACACACACCAGGGCTTCCTCGAAAGCGATGGCACAGAGACGTCACCAGCCCTCACGGCAGCGGCAAAACCGCCGCTCTGCTCTTTTATTTTTACACTAATCCTCTGTGGTCTGGAGCACAGAAGGAAGAACGGCAGCAAACCCCCAGCACTTATGCACGCAGAAACATGTACTAGAGGGCTAGAAAAAAAATCCAGGCAAGGGGAGAGAGGTTTCCTCACGTAGTGACAGTCGCCCGAGCTGAAGAGACCCTGGGGGAGGAAGACTGAGCAAACTTGGCAGTAAGGCGGGCGCGGGGGAGGCTGCAGAAGAGTTTCTGGGCTTGTTCCTCGGCGACCG
>NW_008593621.1:0-10791 GCF_000691845.1 Merops nubicus | reverse complement strand
TTTTTTTTTCTTCTTCTTCTTCTCCTTAATCTAATTAACTTTTTTTTATAAGTTTCATCTTTTGGCGTTCTCTTTCCAAAGGTCTGGAGTGCTTCTGTAGTTCTCAGGACGGGCAAAACCAGAAGTAGGACTTTTTTTAGTTTATTTAGAAGTGCTGAGATTTCCCCCCCCTCCCCCTTTTGGTGCACTTGATTCTGTTTGCAATCGATGAGGAATGACAGGAGTGCGCATAGGGAGGGTTTCTTGGCTGATTACATTTAAGCAAGGAATTCACTGTGAAAATAAAGCCAAGGGGCGATAAATAAAAGATGCAATCTTCTCTAGGAGACAGACACCCAGCGTGGGCTTTGCTTTGCTGGCTTTCAGCACTGGAATAGGCCTCAGTGAGTACTTGTGAAAGAAAAAAAGTAACTTTTTGTATGGCTTCAAAGTTGGGGGGGGGGGGCATTGAGTAATGTTGGCAAGGGTCAATGTGAAGAAAGAAAATATGCATAAATACAACTGAAGTGTTGACTGCTGCTTCTGGAGCTCTTAAATGCATTCCAAACCAATGCTATACCTACTGCTGAAAATACATTTACTTTGGTGTGTGTTCCCCCCCAGCCTTATGAGACGCTCCTTTGGAAGGCTGCACAAGACTAGTAGTGAAAACTGAATGATATGAAATGTGTCAGGTGTTTTGACAGAGGCCTTTGACTGGCCTGGCAAGGGAGTCATGAAGCACTTGGGTAGGCTTGGTCCTGCTGTAGGAAAGTTCTTGTGTAATTTGGGTAGGTAGCTGTGTCATTACGGCCAGCTCTTACTCGCAAGGTATTCCTTGTGAAGCAGAAGGGTGCAACTGTTAAAGCAAATTCAACTGGAGTGAGTTATATTGGGTGGAGAGTGGAATTAGATGTGTATAATATGGCTGAATATGTAGCATTGAGGAAAACTTAATGCCGAGTTCATGTAAGTGCATGTTTAGTGACCATATAAAAGTGAACATATGTGCTTTGCAGTGTGAGTAATGGAAACTCTCTAAATGTTTACGGTTGTACTATGGAAAAGTGCAGTTATTGGACACAGTACATTTTATTATTTATATCAATTCTAGCAGCCTTACTTGTAACCCTGAGTAGTGCTGTAAACAGGGAATGCAAGATTTAATTTCTCAAGGAGACATGTATTTCAGCTTAGTGGTAGTTAAGTGGAACCATTTGCTTCTGAATTTTACAATTGTTTTTTTTAGTCTAGCCCTAAATAAGCTTTTAGACATTTTTATCATGGCAACTCATTTCAAATGGGAGAATTTCAAAACCCTTGTGTCTATGGTCTGCTAAAAGTCTTTGTGTGATCCTGCTTTGTGCTCCCAACTTCATCTCATGTGTGTGATGTAAAGAAAGTGCTAAATAAAAGGTAGATGACAGATTAGTGATACATTCAAATAATGTTTGTGATAATCAAGCAGTAAAGTTGTCTGCTAGCCTATTTTGAAGTTGCATTATGTTGTCCTGGCATAATAATTAGCGTCACTGCACTTTGAAACATTTTTCTCCAAAGAAGTTGGCTTCAGAATTCTGTTTGCATCTTATTTATTGATGTTTTTATAGCTCTTCGATATGCTTCAATTAGACATGAAGGATTTTATTTTTAATTTATTTAAAGGAAAAGAACACCAGAATGTGGGCTCCTAAAGCAAACCTTTTCAACTGCCTAAACCAGAGCTTTTCTACCACACATGTTTTTCATTCATTTCAAACCAAGTATTTTTAGTAAAAATTACAGTGTAAACATGAAAACACTTTGTGAGTAAATACAACAATCTGGAAGGAAAATGAGAAATTGACTGTTTCATTTGGCTGAATTTGTGAAGATGCCAGGAGCAAGCAGACGGTTTTAGATGGCGAAGTGTGTATTTGGTTTCTGAGGTTACTCCTGAATTAGTCTATAGTACTGTATTGTTGTCACAGCTGTGGCTGTCAAGGTTATGAAGAGGTGTGATCCTTCAACAGCAGAGTTGACCTGGTGAGAGCCCTTAATGCAGCTATTCTAAGAGAAGGAAGGGTGGGGGGAAAAAAGAAAATAGATCTGCTGGTATGAGTCCTTGCTGGGGAAAGACAGAGACTGCCTTTGCTCTAAAGCTTGGCTTTATTGCCCTAGCTGCATCCACATTAGAAGTACTTTTAAGTGTTTTTTTTTTGATATGTCATATAAGTACTCGTAGAGTATCCTTGTCTGTCTGTAATTTGAGGCTGGTTTGTCTTCGTTGCGTAGACCCTGCTTGCTCATACAGGTCTTCCTTTAAGGTGTTGGAGTACTTTCCACGGCAGCATGAGGCTTTGTAGTCACGGTAGTCATGCCTCTTAGGTATGAATGGCAAAGGAGGAGTTGGAGGGAAGAGACTCCTAGGGAAGGAAAATAATGTAAGGAATTAATTATCTGGCACACAGCTTTAGAGCATAATGTCAATATTGCAAGCTAGAAAAGTGCCTTGCAGGTGGCAGAGTGTTCAGCTGAACAGCATCCGCATGGGTCTGCAGACCTGTTCCTGAGCTGAAGCACCTTGCTGATATGGAACTGGGGGATGTAACCAAAATAGGGTTTAGAGGAAAACAAAGTAAAATTTCTCAAGTGTAAGATAATGGTTGGCGGTCCCTGGATGTTTCTTTCCTCGATTCTTAAATGAAGCTAAAGACTTGCAAGGTTTTGTCCAATTTTCTCTTAATGAAAAGTATTTATCTTCTGACTCAGAGGTGCTTTTATCATCTATTGTTGCAGCTGATTATTCCCCCCCCCTCCCCCATTTTTTTCTTTTCCCTCTTTAAATATGAGCTAAAAGTTGGTGGTTGCTTTCAAAACCAGGAGAAAACGCTTTTTTTAACCGGGGAGAGGAGAAAGCTTTACAAGACCACAAGACCACATTGGTAACTGCTAACATGTAATTCTGGTGGAATGTGTCTTGTAGTCAGCAAATTTCCGGTCCTTTTAATGGATGATGATTCTAGATAATTTTTTATTCTTTCTAGCCATGTTTACTCAAAGAAACACAAAATTATGGAGCAAGTAAGAAGATATAATTCCTATTCTTTCAAGGTTTAGTTGTTTGAGTGCCAATAGTATAATGTGAAATACCTTTCTGTTGATAAAACCACACTAAGTATTTTATTAGCAAAGGTGGCACAAACTCTTTTGTGCTGTGAGTTGAAATGTGCCTTTTAGCAGACATGATGATCTTTATTGATGCGTGCAGTATATATGTAGTTGTTGACAAAAGCTGTAGGATGTGTGGATTTAGTAAAAATATTTTTTTTAATGCAAGTAATACAGAGTTGCATGACACAATGAAGGCTGTCATTTATGGAGGTGGACACACTGTGTTAATGTCTTAGTGTCCTGTGATTCCAAATTGTCTGGTATGTGTAGTCATCTTTTTCTACGGGGAAGAAGGTTGTGTTAAACTCAGTGCATTTGAGGAAGAGAAGTTTGTCTGACATGCTGAAGGAACAAGCATGGTTTCTTCCACAGTCAGCCTTATCCTCAGTTTAGTCTAAGAATCTGTGAGTAAAACAAGTGTTCCAGAACTCTTCAAAACAGTATTGTGGTAGGGGACTAAACAAATGCCTGACTTTTTGCTGGCTTTTTTTTTTTTTTTTACTTTTTCGTAAGACTATAGTAGTTTTGAAACTATTTCTTCATTGATTCCAGCTTCAGTTAAGAAATAACTACGAATATTTCCAAGTTCCAAAACAAAAACAAGTAAACTAATTTTTAAAAATTTTCTTCCTGGAAAGGAGAAGTCTGAATGCATTCCAGTTGCCTTGTTAGATTTGGAATGTAATGTGTTAATTAGGGACTGCACAAGCTATTTTCAGTGTGTGTATTCTGATGTACTATTCTTGACCTTGAATATTTCTTATTTTTTTTTTTGGAAACCCTAAAAGAAAAGGGAGGGAAAGACAGGAAGAAAAGCTTTCTTTCAAGACCAGATCTCTTAATGTGCAAAACTTTGTAAATTGACTCCTGCCTTTTTTTGAGTCTTTCTAAAAATATCTAATCTGAATTTCAAGAGAAAGCAAGCATTTTAGAGTGATTTCAAGGTATGAAAATAAAACTTTATACTATCTTTCTGTGTGATTATGAGTAGTAGGATAAATGTAATAGGACAGTTTTCATGTTTCTTGTGTTTAATTTTCCCCCTAACTTCAAGGCTTTCCTCACTTCCAAGAAAACAATTTTCGTTTTCAAAGCCTGCTTTCTGTGTTAGAAAGTGATTCCATCTCTGTCTACAATCAGATGTTCTGGTATGTAGCAATTCTTGAATTTGAGCCAGTTGTCATGCCAGCAGCTGATGCCTGCGCGTGTACTCTCCCTGTACTGTAACTTTTAGAGGCGAACAATTAAAAGCAAAATATGTGTGTGAGGGTAGGCTGGAACTATTTAGAAGTCAGCATTGGACAAGCTAGTTTCCTTAAAAATCAGCAGCTAGTTGATATGTTTTGCTGTGTCATTTGCTTTTTTTAAAGAACCTGCTAAAACCGAACCGTTATGTAAGGCTCTGGTAAAGTTCTAATTTAAAAAATATAACCTACTTAGAGTGAAAAGAAGTATCTAATGTACAGCAGTTTTTACTGGTGAAGGATAAAGTATATTAGATGGCACACTGTAAGATACGTCTGCATGATCTTAGTTTTAATGTCGCTTGCTGTCGAGGTAATCTAGTTATGTCAAGATAAATCATGAAGTTTCGTGGGAGTGTAACAAAATTAATGCGGTTATAGTGCTGTAGGAATGCAGCTGACATCCCTTAACTTGCTTTCTTTTTAGTTGGTTTTCTTTGGGGATCAAGTGGGAGAATTTACTGCATCTTTGAGAAAAAGGACCGCAACACTTTAACTGACAAAAGCTATCCTAATTTATGAATATGCTGTCTATGACAGGAACTAATTTGAAATTTAAAAAGCTTTCATGTGCAACAAGGGTACGGATTTAATGTGAATTCTGATTGCCTGGAATGCAGTCAGCCTGACAGCATGTGAATGCTTGAGTACTGTCCAACAACTGCACTTGTTGTTCTGGGAGATCTGTCTCCTTGAACTTCCAGTTTTTCCTCTCTGTTTACTATCTAAGGCTACCTTTATAAAACGCTTCTCTCAGCTGGATATGTGTGCAGCTCTTGACATGGCTTCCTAACCTTCAGTGACCCGGATCACTAGAGATGCCGGCTGGCAGCGTACGCTGGTTTGCATTCCCCTCCGAGCTGCGTGCCAATTGCCGTGATTTATGCGAGGCCCTGGCGGTGCGTTGCCCGGCCTGCTGCCCTCTGCCCGAGCAGCAGTGCGCCTCCAGCCCGCGTCGCCTTGGCCCCGCTAGTGGAGACCGAGGATGTCTAGAAAACTTGTGATGTAAGTCACTTTCTTAAAATAGCTTTTTTCTGACTTAATTCTGCAAATGTGCAAACAGACCAGAGGAGCGTAGCCTTCTAATAGTAACTACAGCGTAGAGAATTCCTTTGTGGTTAAGTCAGAACAGATAAAAGGCCTGCTACATGTAGGAGCTGAACACTCGTACAAAAGGCTTTTTCTGGTTCAACACGGTACAGTATGGACTGAAGTGTCTCCAAATATGGACTTTTTACCAACACTTTATTAAACCCCTCTGAAAAATTAAAAACAAATTATGAAAGAGGGGAATTGTTAACATTTTTTAAAATGCATTTTAAGGAAATCGTGATGCCCACTGTCACACACTTTACAAGGTACAGCTTAATCTTTTAAATTTTTTATGATTAGTTTTTATTCTAGCGCTCTGTGTTGCAAGTGAGTGCGTTTGGCAGTCTTGAAATAGCAAAGTTTTTGCTTTGGAAATGCACGGGCAAGGGCTGAGAAGGCCTGACATTAACTGGAAGGATTCGGTAAAGCCTGTCAGTAAGTTTAAATTCTCCCTATTAGAGCTAGCAGATCAGATAAATCAGAAGCTCATTTACTGCCTTAATGTGCTAAAAATTCAGGTGACTTACCTCATGTCCTGCTTTGTTTAACGATCTGGCTGTTTACGTAAGTCATCTTTCATTGTTAATTGGTGTCAGACCTTTAATATGGGGTTGTTGGAAACATAAGTGGGGGAAAATGGTATAATAGGAAGAAATCCCACAGAAATATGTATTAATATATATCTTTATTGTGTCCTTTTTCTGGGACAAAAGTTAATTGCATTCAAATGATCATTTTAAAGGCTGGGAAAATCAAAAGTTGCATAGCTGTATGACTTCTAAGAAATAAGACACTTTGTTGTACACATGCCAAGTTTAACTGCTAACTGGTTACTGACAGCCGGTAGTAATGCAAATACAGTGCAGGAATTGTGCAGCTGACTACAATGTTTAATTTATACTGACTAATGAAATAAAGAACATTTGACCACTGAGGCACTTAAACTTGGATAAACTGTTTTATAACGTGTGAGACAAATTTGCAGTCTCTAATGGAGCAGAGGATCAAGTCTGCATGTATTCTAATTCTTTTTTAAACTTGTGTTAAAAGCAAGGTTTTGGGTTAAAGTGTTTTACCAGCACTGGCTCTCTCAAATTTGTTCCCTTATGCTTAAACTTTGACTCCTTGTTTTGTACGAGTGGCCTGCCTTCTCCCTGCCTAGCAGCCTTCAGCTGTGTGTGCCAGGCACAGCGGCAGCGCTGACTCTCCTTGGTACATCAACTCACAACTTACCCTTGTCAAGAGCAACTGGTGAGCTTTATTAGTAGTATTTGATTTCTGCATCTAGCCTTGATATTTTGACTGGTCTAAAGTTCATAGAGCACCCATCCATATTCAGTGATTAATGATGAGACAGATAGTATGTTTATAGAAAGTATAAATAAATGCAGGTAGTGCCAGCTTCAGGGTTTCATACGCTTGGTGGTTGGTCATTTTTGCCACATCCCTGCAGCTTTGGCTATGAAAGGACAGCAGATAAAATGCCTATTAATTCACTAACGGGTATTTCCCCAGATAATCCTGGAGTCTTCTGGAAGACGTGAGCAAATAGTGGAGCTGAGTGGAGAACCTTACAGTACGCCGTTGGTCACTTGCGCAGTAGTTGCCTCAGTGAAGCCCTTACTTCTGCTTTTGGAATACAATGCACTGCTTTGGGAGGGTGAAGAGTAGTCTTGCTGAAAAATTTGTTTGCATATTTACAAAGCTGGCCTCAGTGATCACATTAAGTGAGGCTTGTGCTTCTTCAAGAAGTTTCTGCTGAATCTGCTGATTTTAAAAGTTCAAGGAGAGGCAAAAATCGATAGTCTAAATTAATTGTTTAATGTATTAGCTAAAGTAAAGGAAACCTGGAGTGCTTTTATTCTGAAATACAGTGTTATGACCAGTGACAACTGGGACAACTGGCTGTGGTGCTGCGGTTGTACATGCAAAATGCGTCTCAGTTCCTACATTGATTTAGGTTGTAAACTGAAACCTTGTGAGCTGCCTACAGTTAGTGTCCTGGGGATAAGGTTATATCCATTATATTCTGCGTCTGCATTTAGTGTCGCTATATTACACAAAGCATGAAACTTCCAGTTTTGCTGCTTCCAGAGCAGAGGGATGAGAATGACACAACATGTATAGCTGTTTTTTAGCTTTTTGCTATTGCAAGCCATGATATGAGAGAGCCATCATGCAGCTTTCCTGGTCTAATCTAAATGTGTTAATTAATAGAGGTGACTTCAGCTCAATGTTTTACTAATGCATGACTAGGAATGGCTCTTGATGTAACAGATGCCTTTGCAGTCTGATGGGCTAAGGAAGCTGAGAGTATCTTGATCAGTGCTACTGAAAAATTTCAGAAGCAGCGTACCACTTAGTTTTACTGATAGTTTTGGGTGATGAAACTTTACATTGTTGTGTATTCTGACAGTAATTTACAGGCTTGATTTCTAGGTAGTTATGTAGATGATAAACCTAAGTGGTTGTTTGATGGCAAGGGTGAAGAAGTGTTTAGGAGTAAATGAGAGCTTGTCTCATTGAACTAAATGTACTTGAGGAGAAGAGGGGTAGTAAAGTGCTGAGTTGACCTTTATAGAGGAGAGGCTAGGAAGAGAAGTGGCGAAGTGGTGATGCCTGAGATAAGGTAGACATCCAAGTCCTCAGTAGGTTCCTGAAGAGCTGTATTGAAGGAAGATGTTGTCTGAGTGACTAGTCTGTTTATATGGTCTGCTTTCAACAGGTATTAGAAAAGGCGTGGAAACTGATAGATTCTTTCCTACAAAATGAAACAAAGCTTTCAAAATGCGAAGCAATTTGGCAGACTGTAACTTAGCTGTCCTGTAGCTCTTGAAGTTGTAAAATCATGTTTAAAGTTGTAAAGTGGATGTTGTCTCATTCTCTTTTAAAACTTATGTCTCAATTTCAGTTTTATAAATAAGATGTATCTGATGCACAAAGGAAATGCTTTGTTTTTCAGAAAGCACTGACTTTATTTAAGGAGTGTTGTTGGATTGTACTTCATCAGAAGGAGATTCTGTTTCTGTTGAGTCATGGTGGAAGCTCCACTGTTACAGTGATAAAACAAAACCATTGACTTCATTTTGTACAACTGCTTGCAACAGATTTATTCATAGTTAAATATGTGTTAAGAAGAACATAGAATATAACAATTTCTTTCACTATAAGCCATAGTCAAATTGCGGTTTGATTCTCCTCAACAGGCAATAAATGGGCTAATTTTAAAGTCCTCTATATTGCAACAAGAAGATATGTATTTTCTTACCTTTTTCCCCCAGGTGAATATTCATGGTACCCAGACTTGTGAACAACAGATACTTTTTCCAGAGCTGGAAATAAGGGTGATGGGTGCAGTGAGGAAAGACAGGAATCTAGTGAAGAGTGATGCACAGCTTTATTAGATGCTTCTTTAGACAAAAGTAGGAAATAGGAAGGGAAAGGAGGAAGAGAACTATCTGAGTTGCTACAGTAGTGATTGAAAGCACTGGAGAAGTTTTTCCTGTGGATAAGAGGCCATGTGGAAGACAAACCTGACATTGGTAGGGGTAGAAGATAAACAATAAAGAGTGGAAACACAGAACAGAAGTGAGCAGTGTAATCTCAGTAGCTAGAATTCCAAAGTTTTGCTGGATTTAAATGGAGGGGCTTGTATATGCATGGGGGGGAACAAGGAAGGGTGCTGATGTCGTCAGAGAACTGAGTATTCCCAGCATGTAGAGTAAGCACGAAAGGAGCAAGATGGCAACAAGATCAAAGCTGATACTTCCTGATTACTCAAAGTGTGAAATGATAGCTAGGGGAATATCGGACTGGATGAATGGAAAGAGATGTGAATCATGGGCATGCACTTCAGTGAATCCTGCCTGTTATGAGGTCCATCTTCCCCTCCCTCCTTGAATAACATAGGGAAGAAGTAAAGTGTTGAGAAACATCTACTGAAAAGAGGAAGCGGAGGAGGATGACTGTGCAATGAGGCGCTAGGCTGTGATTTTTAGGAGGTAAAAGAACTACAAAAGCCACTATAAAGGTTCAAAGTTCTGGGAAAGGAATCATTGGTCTATACAAGTGCTGAAAGGTAAAGTAATCAAAATTCTGAAATGCATCCAGGTTAAGATGGGCACCTTGGCCAGAGCCATCCCTGGGATGCACTGCATTGGAACCAGCAAAGGCCCAATGGCAGGACCACATTCCAGGTGAGGGCCTTGGCATACTCAATGACTTGGCTGTGGGAGTGAGAAGATGATGTTGGGACAGGTAGTTTTGTGATATAAAGCAGGCACCTCAGGCAGAAGTTAATGGCTGAAGTGGGAGAGTCAACAGCATAAAAGTGCAAGAAGAAGCCTGTGTTTTAGCCTAGCATACACATAGCTCGTTTGGTAGTCATGGGAGATTATCTGTAGCTGCAGTTTGGGCCAGCAGCCTGGGAGGGGTAGAATTACATTCAACCTTGGTAAGAAAATCCATGTCCTAAGCCTGGGCATAAGGCAGTGTGATACGAGTAAGATGAAGTCAGAGCAGATCCACCTATATTGCAGTTAATGCTGGTTTGAGGTGCCTGAGTGTTTCAAGGTGGGCTGGAGGTGGGACTGTTGTGGAGGTAGCCTGCAGCTTGATCTTCCATCAGTTGCTGGGTACAAGTACCCTAAGTCACCAGCAGCACATTCAGCACAGGGTGGAGGGACATGTGTTGGGCTTGTCCCCCCCAGAACTCGGTGCCATTACATTCTGCTCTTGGCATTAAGCAGCTCCTCTTCCACAGGCACAAGCACTGCTGGGTCAGTTTGCTTTCCCACAGGCATGAAAGTTTGCAGGCATGAGGCTGTTGTGAGGTTTGTTACCACGGTGTGCCGTAGGTGTCTAATAGTGTCCAGTGTGGTAGTTACAGCTTGTTAGCCCTGACATGGGCATGCTGGTGCAGTGGTGTGGGGCCTTCGCTGGCCTGAGCATGTCAGCTCTTCAGAAGCTCTTGGGATGGCCTACAAATCCCAGGATGTGTTGTGAAGGTGGTGTGCTGATCAAAGGCCAAAACCAGGAGTCTGTGGTCTTTGTAAATATGTGTTTAAAGCTAAAATACAAGTGTGATGTCAGTCTTCTTTCTAAATCTGGTAACCTTGGTGTCACAGTTTAGGGTCAGGGCTGCCCCTAGACCTGTAACAGATGCTCTCTGTTAACTGCCTTTCCCCGCAAAAAGGGGAAAGAAAGGGAGTAAGGGAGAGAGAATTCCTGATTAGAAAAATAAAATAGGAAAATGAAATATAATATATGAAAAAATATAAAAAAAAGAAAATAATACTAAAATAGAATATATACAAAACCAGTA
>NW_008593620.1:690-1731 GCF_000691845.1 Merops nubicus | reverse complement strand
GGTCACCTCGGAGCCTTCTCTTCTCTCAGTCACCTTGGTCCGCACAGGAGCGAGAGCATTCCTTCACATCCCCCCTGGGCAGTAACCAAACACGGAGCATAACCACTGCTAGGAGCCAGCCCAGCCTGCCAAAGCCCTGCCACGGAGCCCCCGGGGTGGCCAGGTGCAGGGCCAGGCCCCACCTGCTTGATCTTGTTGCGGGAGGTGGTGATGCGCTCGGTGATGCTCTGGTAGGTGCGGATGGCCGTGGTCAGCTCCGTGTAGTGCTGCACGATGAGCTCGTCCAGCGCCCGGTCACACTTCTCATAGGCCTCCTCCAGACGACCTTTCTCGGTCTCCCTGTCCTCAACGTCGTCGCTGGTGGATAGGGTCCTAAGGGCAAGAGGATAAAAAGGAGGATTTGGGAATTGATTGAGGAAAACAGGAAGGTTTGGGAGTCAAAAACGCAGCAGCGCAAACCGGCCGCGCTTGCGAGTCTGAACGCGTCACTGAGAGAAGCTTAATTCTGTCAACATCTGTCTGGTGTTCAGGAGAGAACAACGTACTTCAGGAAAATAAAATAAACCATAAATAGTGTTTTATTGCTTCCCCAATTTGCAGATGGTCCGGAGAGTCTTCCTACGCAAGTGGATTCATGAAAAGGGAAACTCAGCTCCTAGTTATGGTATTTCCAGAGTCATTAATATGGGCAGAGGGGAGCAGAGGAAATAGATCCTGATTTATCACTTCCAAAGAGCCATAAAGAAGAAATTTGACTTTGGACTCAGGGACCAGTGCAACTATTTATTAGAAGTGTTGCAGTTACTGCTACTTACCTGCCAAGAGTGCACCAGGGATATCACACCTACACAGGGAAACTCATCAAAAGCCAACCCACGCCTTCCAACAACCCATCTGCCCTCAAACACACCACACAGCACAGCAGTGGCCCACAACCCCAGCATGGTGGGGGCTGGAAGGGACCTCTGGAGATCACCTCCTCAGGTGAGATCCTCTGAGGCTTCTCTTCTCCAGCTCAGCAGCCCCAGGGCTCTCAGCCTG
>NW_008593620.1:0-319 GCF_000691845.1 Merops nubicus | reverse complement strand
AACCTCCAGGAGTTTCCCCCCCCCCCACCTCTCCAGCCTGCCCAGGTCTCACTGAATAGCAGCACAGCCTGTGGTGTGTCAGCCACACCTCCGTGTTGCAGAGTCTTATTTCCACATACACACCAGTTGAACTTAACACTGTCTATCAAGATTTCTTTCTTTTTCAACTGACAAAGTTTGAGATTCCCACAACACTCTTGAAAATTTAATGCAAGTGGCACAGGAGACAAAACCTTCTTGGGGCTGCTCCAAATTTCTCATCGAGAATCAATGCAAGCTTCTCTTTCTCCCGCTCTCTTCACCCTGCTCATCCCCTCCC
>NW_008593619.1:2179-24851 GCF_000691845.1 Merops nubicus | reverse complement strand
TTCAACACCTCTGCCTTCATTATATCTGTGGATAATAACTACTCATCTACTACTTACACAAAATTAAGGACCAGATTCAATTACTAATTTTGCATTACAGTCATAAAGCTCTAAATGTGCAAGAGTCAGCTGAATTCACATCACCCAAGCCAGAAGCAGGAGCAACCCAGTAAAAAGGAGTCCAACCTGTACTCGCTAATCCTTCCCAGAGACAGGGCGTATTAATTTGGATGCCATTCTGTATTCGCAGGATCATGGAATGGTTTGGGCTGGAAAGGACCTTTAAAGGCCATCTAGTTCAATCACCCTGCAGTGGGCATGGACATCTTTAACCAGATCAGGTTGCTCAGAGCCCTGTCCAGCCTGACCTTGAATGTTTCCAGGGGTGGGGCATCTACCATCTCTCTGGGCAACCTGTTCCAATGCTTCACCACCCTCTCTGTAAAAAAGATTTCTCCTTGTCTCTAGTGTAACTCTACCTTCTTTTCATTTAAAACCATTACACCTTGTCCTGCCACTACAGGCCCTTGTAAAAGTTTGTCCAAATTTTTTTTGTAAGCCCCCTTTAAGTATTAAAAGGCCACACTAACAGGTTTTCTCAGAGACTTCTTTTCTCCAGGCTGAACAACCCCAACTCTCTCAGCCTTTCTTCATATTATTTTAGATCTTTAGAGAAACAAGCAGTATATATATACCAGCCTTCATCAGCTCTAAGCCAAAGGTCTTCACATCACACTCTCTTACAAGGTACAGACTGGGTAATTTCTACAGTTTTAAGAACTGTCTTCTGTAATGACACTAGACTTGGGCCTTAGGCCTACGCATGGAGCTGGGACTATGTGCTGTAGTTGGTATGGCATTAGATATACTTTCTGCTAATGAACATACTCTGCTGATGAATCCACTGGCACAAGTAGAAGTGCGCTTTATATAGTTGCTGAACGATGTAAGAATCTGATGATCACTTGCCTATTTATAGCACTATTTAAAAGTACTTCAGCCACCAAAAGAAAATGAGAGTACAATAGGTCTACAAAATGTTTATTCCCAAACTGACTTGGAGATTCTAACCCTGAAAGCACAGACTTCCATAAAAGAGCAACTTAGTAAGAAAATTATTTCTTATCATAAAGTAATTCAAAATCACAGAAATTATTCTTACACATTGGTAAGGACTTATTCTCACAAAACTCTGTCTTACTTCATACAGTGACTAGAACCTTTTCAAGTCTGAAAGATTGTCCGAACCACTATAGCATAAAAAAAGAAAGTCAAAGTGTAGAAGGACCACATTGTTCTAAGAACTGTTTGACTGTTTTTAATTTTATAGATCACGTTTTACATTGAGTCAACACAGGCTCTGTAACAAAAAAAAAAAAAAAAAAACAAAACACAAACCACCAGGCCAGCATCCATGCTCTTAAAATGGTAAAGAAGTGTTGGTAGTTTTGAAAGTCCAGAAAAGACAAAATATCCTAGTTCCCTACGTTAAAAAAAAATAAATAAAAATGGATGAACAGGCATCCTGCAAGGATATCTTGTACATAAGGTTGGTTTGGAACTGGGATCAAGCACAGCTATGTTCAGATGAGTGCAGTTATTGCTTAGGTCACCCATTCTGTGGTAAAAAGCTGTTATTTAAAATTAGTTTTTTGATTTAAGCTGAAATGTTTTGTTATGCAGCTAGAGGCAGGGAAAGGTCTAAAAAGCCTTACCTGTAGGTTGCTTACTAGGTATGGGTTGTTATGCTGCAGTGACTCTGTCATTACAGTTATATGACTCTACCCATACAACATTTTATATAAAGGTTCATTTAATAAAATTAAGCCATTTAAACCTTCTTAGGAAATAACTCATTAATACAAACTAATGAGATATAATTCTGCATTCCTTATTGAATGACACCACTTTCCTTGAACACCTAAAGCCTTTGCCAAAGGTAAGCAAAAGTTAGTGTTGAACTGTTAGGCTTGTCTACACTTGAAAGTTACTTTGGAGTAAGGCAGGGAATGAATTTCAAGTGCAGCAACAAATCTGGAATAATTCCAGAGACAAGTCTTATACAGCCCAATCCTGGAAGGTACCATGGCTTTTGAACTCAAAATTGATGCTGCTTATCCAGTTCAAATAATGTATTCTTTAAGATTTCAGATTTTAAAATGGAAGGAAAAAGACCAAGACCTTCCAGCATGACTGACCATCCCCTTTGTGCTTCCATTCTTCCCTGCATAACTTGCACAGTCTCCCCTATATCCAGCACTTCTCTTTTACTGACTCTGATAGGCCCCTTACCCTCCTTCCAACATTTTTCTGATAAGATGTTTATAGGCCCTCAACCTAGCAAGTGCAAACACAACAAACCAGAAGAGGGCGGAAAGAAAGAGATTGTGTGAGAGAAGGGGAAAATCAACAAAAGATCAAACAAGAAAAATGTGAAACCAGCATACCTTCACTGCTCAATCACTTCTTTCTGGCTGGATCCCATTCCTCATATTGCATGTTGTCTGTTTGGAGCCCAATCCAAAATCTAAACAAATAGGTAAAAGTCAATGGGTGACTTTAAACTCTTCAGTTCTGGGCAATTCTCTTTATGTTTGATCGTAACACACAACTTAGTAATATAAAAAATATTCAATAAATAACATATAAACATAATTCAGATTCAAGGCCACATATTAAATAACTCATATTCACCTCTGTTAATAAGTAAAATATGGGATTATACATTTGACTAAAGAATTACATATGTAGTTGGCAGGATTGGGTCCCAGTCTGTTTTTTTCTATTTTGAATGTTGTACTGCATGCTGGTGGTTTCATGACCGTATTATTCGTGGAATTCCTTGCAGCCAAGATGTATCACAGGCTAAAAATATTCTCATGTATACAATGGCCTGTTTACTTTTTATTTGTTTATATAGTATCCACAGGGTGCCAAAAGTTTTACTCAAAAGTATCAATACAAAGTTGCTGCATAGAGAGCCAACAACGTTAATTAGCAAAGGTAAGTGACAGAAAAGAATGCAAGACAAAGTAATTGCACACTGAAGTTTGACACATTCCATTAGTTATGTGGCTTGGATATTTTCTTTTAGCCCTCTTGGTCTGCTGATGTTGGTTTCTCTTTTTCTTCCCTTCCCAACCTGATTTGATTGCAAGGACATGATCCACTGGGCCATGACATAGAAATGGAAAGTAATTCCAGCCTGTCTCATAGATAAAGCAGCACCAAAAATCAAGCAGCTAGATACATAGTCATCTTTCATAAAATAAATTTTCTCCATGACGGTAAAAATACCTGATGTAAGAGTGCTTAAGCTATATTTCTGTCCCAAAATAAGTAAATTGTCTAGGTGTTCAGAATCTAGCTATAAATCTCAGTGAAATTAGAAAATTTCATGTGGAGTTAAAAAAGACAAACAAACAAAAAAACTCACAGAAGTTGCAAGTCATTATTTTATTAATAATGCTGGCATTTTGTTATCAGTCTGTTTGCAAAGGAGCTTGAGGATGAGGAGGTCATGAGATGTTTATAAGGTGATACAGTATGATATTTTTGGAGCCCAGTATAGGTAATCACATTTTAAAGTGGAAGTATAAACCAAATGTGTCTTTAGAATACAGTTTTTTTTCTGAACTTTATTCCTCAAAATGAAAAGTCACCCATTTAAACCTACTAGCTATATGAACTTAAATACAAGCCTGTGGCAAAATATTGGATTTGGGAATTGATGAGTAATATACTGCCCAGGCTCCAGATTATTTCTTGATTGAACTCAAAAAGTTTGAGGAAGGAATTCTGCATCACTGCCCTGTGCTCAGGTTTAGAACTGCTTCTGGAGAACACACTTTTATTTTTATTTTGCAATGGAAATTACTTATCACTACCAAAAAAATGTGTAAGTGTTGGAATTTATACTTTCTTATGTGATTTACAGTTTAAAACTAGCTGGAATTATGAATGAATGTAAACAGTTTTTCCTTCACATATACTCTTCAGTGTTAACTATTGCAGAGGACATAATCTTCTGTATTTTTGTATAAGACTTTTTGCAAGTGTTGGGTCTCAACTTCATCCCTCCAAGTGATCTGTAATATGTTACATTCCTTATATTGCTCTAGACTGCTACTGATTACTGCCTTATGTTGGATATTTGTTTATTTTTCCTATGTGTTAGTTCATCATCCTTGGAATTACAATAACACATGTGCCACGGAATGTGACCTATCAATCTTAATTGTCCTTCATTTGGTCTGAGTGGAGATGTAAGACAAGTGCTTACATATAATATTTGAAGATTTTACACTTAAATGTAACACAATTTTCTGCTGGAAGATTTTCATGTCATAATTGATTCATGAAGTACCAATTATTTAGTGTAAATGTGTGTGAATCACTATCAAAATCTGTTCATTGTTGCCATTCACACATTAAAAAAGCCAAATACAAGTTTCTTTTTCTTTCACCTATATGGAAAAGATCAAGAGAAGTCTTGAGAAAAGAAAGAAAGAAAAAGAACCCAAATGCCTATCTGCTCCCTTAGCAAATCTGGGGAGAAAAGATTGGTCCTTGCAATTCTTGGGTCTCTGGACTGCACTAGTCAGAATGGGGCTTTTGGAGAAAGACAATCTTTCAAGATAGAAGTCCACGCAGGTAAGTTGAAAGCAGCTGAGAGCACCTAGCACCTTGAAACCAACTGAGTGACAACACGAATCATAGCAAAGATCTGGAGATTAAAAAATGTGAAATACCAGTTCATAAGGAATCCAGATTATGTTCCACCAGCTGTATTTTCATTAATATTCCTTACTAAGGGCCGAAACACAAGCCTCGGTAATTCTCACAGCTGCTTCTTGTAACCCACCAACATTCCTTGCCTTGTACAATTTAACAAGAATTTTATGTATTTCTCAATTTTTTGTTCCACAGAACTGGCAATGTCAAATATGAAGGTGATAATGAGCTGAAGGACATCAGCAAACTAAGTATGTCAGAGCCAGTGCCCCCAATGTTATCATGTGGAAATTGCTTAAAAACAGGGACAGTCCAGGCCCTGTTATATCACAGGGCCAAGAACCTTTTGTACAAACCAGGTTGCTTAAATTCACCACATCTGAGCCGTGCATCTGTTGAACCATCTGACGTTTATCAGACAGACCACAAAATTCCACAATTAGTGCTGTTGAAAACCATACAAAAAAAAGAAAGAATCGAAAGCAAGTTGTGCTTCTATCAGAGGTCATAAATTTATGCATCCAGTAAATTTGCTAGTTAGGTCTTTCAATTTTGCTGTTGTCTTAAGGATTAATTTTATCTAGGAGTTCCATCTGCACCAAAATATTTTTTTCTGAGGTATTTTCAGGCTGGCATGGTAGGTGTCCACCATAGCAATGTAGGTCTACAGAAGCTTTCAAAGCTCATACTGAAAAATTCGTGCTTCTCTCAACTAGACAAAATGTACCTGAAAAATTCAATTTGTATAGGGCGTAAGAGATCAAAATTACTAAGAAATAAACATCATGTGCTTGCATTTTCTTTTTAGAGAATTTGTTTCATTCAATTGCTCTTTGGGGGGATAAAAAATTTAAACAAACAAACAAACAAGCAAACAAAAAACCACAAACCATTTCTACACAATGTACTTTTTAAAGCAGGGAAGGATAAAGTTTACCTACTCTAAAAAATATACTGATACATCCAAGTACACACAGACAGGAAAATCTATAAACCAGAGAGGTCTTTGTTATCTCACAGATAAAGAGAACACACTTTTTTGTGTCATATATATATATATTTCAACATCAAGATATTTTCATATCAAAAGGCAACAGAAGCAGAATAGTTAACTCCATTGCAAATTGTTCCTAGTGTGTGAGCTACAAAACTATTGCTATGAGGGTGAGAAAGGCCTCATGCTAAAGAACATTGGCTGGACTCCATCTGTCTCATCCTGTTTCTCCCATGAAATAGACCAACAACTTTGTTAATGAACAGTAATTAATTCCAGAAGGAATAGGGGATACAAGAACAGATTCCCATAATCATTTTTAAGAAGAGCAAGATGTGTTAATTATCAGACTGTGGATATCTTTCTATTCACAACTAGCACAGTACAATAGGAAGGGGTCTACAGAACAGAACCATATGTCGACTGAACAAAACTGATGTCTACACTACACCCAGTTTATGAGGAGTTATTTCCAATCAATTCCAGCGTGGACTGCACATCCATTAGTTGTTGAGGCATATTAGGTCCCAGATTACAATTTAGTTTCACCAACAAGGAATCCCATTTGTGTACTCTCATACTGCAAATCATCTTGCAAACCAAAGCCCTGCCTGTGGGAATGACCAGGAGGTTAATTTCCAAAGCCTGCTCCTGATCCAACCAAAAATGCTGAAGTAGATATATCCCAAATACCTCACAGGACACTATTTTAGTCTAACTGCTCTACAGGGACCACACAGGCCAGAGAAATGTACAGAAAAGATACTGCAGGGGACTGACAAATAGATGCATCCAATACTACTCTAAGATGTTCACACTCAAAGCAAATCCAAATGCACAAAACATTTTTGGATCTCTGCTTCTAAGGGTGCAGAGAAACAGATTTCATGTACTGCTCTGCCCCTCTTTATTCCTATTTTGACTCCACATGGTGACCAGGCTTTATACTGGGGGAACGTCAATGATTGTTCATTAAGGGACTGTAGAATTCTCCTCCCGAGTCCTCCTTCTCCTCTCAAACTAAGCACAAATGACTCTTCTATTGCACTTGGAACCTTCCATATCCACACGTGTATGTGCGATGCAGATATACCAGAGGAGATACTGTCTTATGCTTACCTTTATTTCTTAAATGTTTTTACTTCTTCAGAGTGAAAACATTCAACCACAGCCCTACTTCATTATGTGGGATAGAATCCAGATCCCTGAAGAGAAAGCAGCTGAAATCTTTGGGTCCAAAGT
Organism: Merops nubicus; assembly: GCF_000691845.1. Classification (NCBI taxonomy): domain Eukaryota; kingdom Metazoa; phylum Chordata; class Aves; order Coraciiformes; family Meropidae; genus Merops; species Merops nubicus. The sequence continues at coordinate 17,881 of NW_008593619.1, read as the reverse complement.
TTCAATGTTAGAAATAGAAAAGGTAGCAAAGCCTTTTTAATGCAGAAGGAATGACAAAGGTAATGTCTTAGCAGCTGCATAGTAAATCTCGCATACATTCATGATAAAACAGACTTATTTAGCACAGGCATGAGAATACGTTAGAGTTGTGGGGGTTTTGTTTGTTGTTTGTTTGGGTTTTTTTAAACTAAGACCAAGAGTGGTTTCTCTGATGGAACACACTTGCTTTTACCTTTATGTAAAAAGTGTGATGACAACAAGTGAAACCATCCATCCAGCAAAAAGGCTGTTTGCATCCATTAGGTTAAGTTAGCAAAAGACAGACAAAACATACCACTGAGTTGCTCTCTTTTCTAATAACATGAAATGCAGTTAGTGTTTGAGAGTAGTTCCTGTCCTATGCAGTAAAACTAAAGACCATTTTGAGTTTTTGTGTATTTGTTGAATTTCTGTGGGTTAAAAAAAAAGGTCTAAACCAATATATTCAGCAGTTTAGTTGAATTTTGTTATATGTGCAGTTTTTGAAATGTAGGTTTGTTGTACTACTCAAAACTTAGTCCTTGGTAACCATTAGCATTTTATTAGCAATGCCTATATATACATTTTTTACTGTAACTATATACATCTCTTGTAAGGGCATAAGCTAGGGACCATTCTTAGCTCATACTTGTTTTCCCCATGCAGCCACACATGTGGTGAACAGCTGTAGAAACTGTAAAACTGTCTTTACATATTGCACACGCTATTGAATGTAATATGCATACACGTTATGTATGAAGCAAGTCCTGAAGCAAAATAATGCACTGAATATTTCTTTTTATTTATTTTTGTAAGTATTTGGCTTCCTTTAAATAAAGACAAATATTTCCTCCTTGAATTCTTCCAAGAAAATAATAGTATTTAATTATTCATAACTTCAGGTTTACCAGCTCTTACCACAAGCAAACCCTTTAACCACCTCCACTATGGCAAAGAATCAGATCCTGTCAGAAATGAATCTGCAAAGCAACTGTTACTATGGTATTGTGACCAGCTCCATTGCAATAAAATACAGAGATGAAAATGTAAGTTGTTACTTATATAGAGGTTTTTCTCCAGGGTGCTATAAGGAAAAATTGAAAACAGCTGACACTGAGTCACCCTTCTAGATAATAAATATTGCTAATATGAATCTGATGTGTTAAAGGGTGGGAGGAAGCTCCAGAGACCAACACTCCCCTTGTTAATATTGTACCACCAAATTGAAAGAAAGGTGGGGTGATTTTCCCGTCTCTGGTGAGAACTTAGTTTTCTCAACACTGATAAATCAATCCCCACAGAGATATCTTATCTGGAAGGCTCATGAAAAATATCTGAAGAGTAAATGGTTAGGATATGAAATGGACCACACTGTGCGAAGTAACAGTTATTTCGTAAGAGATTTCCCATGGTAGATTTTCCCAAATCCAGCTACGAGGTCTTTACTCTCACACCCACCACAAATGATATTATTTGAGTGCTGTGCTATACTATTGATATGCTCAGGGCAATTTTGAGCAACAAAGTACATATAGCCAGCCACGGTAAAAGGATACCTTATTTCTTGGTTGTTATTTAAAAAAAAAAGAAAGCAGATCCATTTAAATGAGAAACACCTCCCTCTGCTCCCATCTTCCATCTGCCAACAAATACAGATATTGCACATAGGGCTTATCACACACTAGAAAGGAAAGTGTTATACAAGCCCACTGTTAATTTAGCTATGTAAATGTGAGCAGCCATTTTTTAATTCACCCCTTTTTCTGCTTTCTTACAGTCCTTATAACATGTTCAAAAGAATACGCATTATTTTGAAAACTTTCAAAATTATTTGGTTTTAATTATATTTTGACCAACTGTATACAGCAGAAATGAGCTATCACTTTGATTTTAAACTTAGCATATATGAAAAAAGAAGCAATCAATTGCACATACAAATTGTCTCCTAGTCTTTCACACTTAACTCCCATGTATGTTTTCTGAACACACAAAACCCAGTGGGATTAAACTTAAAAATTTTTGTTTTGAATAAAAAAAAAAAGTTTAACATGCTTTATGGATCTAAGAAATGAGCTCACAAAAATTATCAGCTACTTTGAGAAATTTCACAAAACATTTTCAGTATAGGATCTAATTACATTGCTTAAAAACAAAAAAAAAAAAAGAAAAACAAAAACACACACAGAAAAAACCAAAACACCCAAACAAACCAACCCCAAACACAAAGTGGTTTTATGTTACCACTTTTAGTATTAACTTCTGTTTGTTCTGCATGCCAGAACAGCACATGGATTATTCTACTACCTTGATTTAGGGTATTATCTTACTCATCTTTGCCAGTGAAGATTTTAGGGAACTTTATCCACAATTCATATCTTCACCAAGCCTCGGTCCAACTAATTTCTGATGTGTTTACCCATAAGTTAATCAGTTGTTCTACTCAGAGTTACTGAAATTTCGTGAGTATCTAAGTTGTATTGAATAACCTGCAATGAAGTCATCTGCCTGGAGAGATGCAAGTTGGAACCACTCGCTGTTTCCGTTTATATGAGTTCAGATCTCCTAGTGGTCCTAGCAAAAAAATACTAGCTAAAGACTAAGACTCAAAGATGAGACTCAGGGCAAAACAGACAAAGAAAAATGTACATGCTGTTTTGTAGGATGCTACATTTTAATCCTTGTAAAATACTCTATTACTCAGCCAAGGCCCCAGTCCTGTCAGCTCTGCTTATTGGGAAAATTCACGTATTTTTGTACATGAGAGTGGTTGAATCGGACGACTTCAGATTAAAGAGCCTGTGAACTTTAGCATTTAGACATATGGTCACCAGACAATTTGCTCTCCCAAAAGTTTGGGTTTTTCTCTTTCCCCAGTAATTGTTGTGTAGCTAAGCCATTGTTGATACAAAGGAGAGAGCTTGGACTTCTACTGGAAGGATTATCTGCATAGCTACTACAAGAGATATCAGAACCAGTTTGTTCAAACATACAGGGGTTGGCTTTTTTTCCATCAGCAATCTGGGAGAAGGGGAGGAGGAGAGTTGGAGAGCTCCTTCAGCTAGGAATGTTACTTCCACTAATGACTTACAGATGTCAGAGCAATGTTCTAGGATCCTCCTATAAGTCCAAAGCTATTATTTGTAACATACGCAGAATAAAAGCCCCTAGCATAAGACTGTAAACAAACTTCTCGGCTGAACTAGTTGTGGTTCAGCAAACTTCAGCCCTGGGGGCAGGGAGGGATAGGCAGAGGGGGTAAAAAGGGGCCTGATTTTGTAGTATCACATGTAGTTTTTCTTATGATTTTGCCATTACTTTGGAGGTGAGATGTCTCACTATTTAGGTTCCAAATCACCACCAGAAAACTATTGGAAATGCCAATGATAAAGCAAGTAAGGCCATAGCCAGCATTATAAGAGAGATATTTGAATTCAAACATGCAACAGTAATGAGAAAAGATGGGAGTTTTCACTTAGAATGCTTGAAATTCACTGCCAAAGAGAATGAAAAAGCATCCGAGTTGGGCAGCTCATATACACTGAGGAGAGTTTATGCTTAAGTACATCCAGCTTTCACAGTAAATAGCATAATATATAATTAACCATATTTCAGCGGTAAATATTAAGATGCAGAATACCTCATTTATTGTGAAGTATTTTCAAGGCTTCAGTTTCAAATAGTCTCATTCATAGAAGCTGTTCAATAGAAATTATTTGTATGAATTAAAATCAACATTTGATTGAGTTAACATTCGTGCTGCGATAAAACTCTTCACAGCTATCTTTGATGCAAAGCAGGGGCACATGGCATATTCCCCTTACACATGAAAATAAATTGTTTACAGTGAGTGTCACCACATGCACTTCAAGATCAACAAGAGACAATTTGATTGCATCAATCAGATTTTTATTAGGATGCCAATCAGCGTTTTTACTGGCAAAAGACACTAGAGTGTGCCTGGAAGCATCAACTGTGACTGTCACCAAGGTTTTCTGAAAGGGGGGCAGACAAGGAATGAAAAGGCACATGTAGGGTCTCACAGACACACACCCCCACCCTGGGTGGAAGGTTACCAGAAGGTGGCCCAATACTCCTATTTCCCGATCCAGTCTGTCCCTGGGCAAGATGTACCTTGATGATCAGATGATAAGCTTTGCCTCTGCAGAGGGACACAGGCCTCCTGGCAAGAGGAATAGAAGCTCATGCTCCTCTCGTGGGAATCAGAAGAGCCTGTGTGCCTGATGCACTCAAGCTACATTTATGTTTCCATCACGGCAGTAGTAGTTTTTAGCAGTTGGTGCTTCTACAAACTAGTGCCATATAAGAGGTTGACCTGGACTTCTCTTACCTGGTGCAGCCTAGGAAACTGCCCTCTTTGCACATACACTGACCCCCCCTCTAAAACTAATAGGTGTCAGGGCACTGTGAGGACCTCGTTCCGTATCCTGGGGGAAGTACTGCCATTAGAATCGAGGGGTAACAATTGCTGTGCTGGATCAGGCCCATGGGTCGGTTGCTGAAGAGCTTTGGCTTTGGCCACAGCTGTTTCATAAAACTTCAAGGGTTTTCACAAGAAGTAGTTTGGTCACATCTGCCTCAGGTAATGATCCTTCTAGACCCCATGTGTCAGTAGCATACGAATTTATCTCTTTTCTAAAATAACTATTTACTTAACAGTATATCAAATCTGAGTAGGCTTGGGATTTAGTTTTGTTTTGTTGGGGTTTTTTTCATTGTCAGCTCCTTTTCTAGATCCCACTAAACTCAGATATCAAATAGTATCCTGAAATAATAATTTCCCCAAGGAAAATATGCATTGTATGGAAAACCTTCCTTTTAATTTTGCAGGCAACATATTTCAGTTTCATCAATATCTTATTCATCATGTTTTGTAAGGTAAAGTGAATAGCCATTCTGGCTCTAAACTACCAATATTTGCTATTACTTTGTGAAAGAGTAGATGTGTTATGGCACAGCTTATTTATCTAAGGTATATAATTATATTAAGTGAAGCTTTTCACCTCTCTCAGTTTGAAAGCTTTTCTGTGTTTTTATCATTTTTGACCAAACTAATCTTGCTGTAGTCTGGTGTAGTTTGTGGTGAGAAAGATGTTGCAGCAGCAGGAGTCTTATCAACATATATGACAAATATTCTGCCTTTTCCACTCCTGTAGCATTCACAGTCCACAATAATGTGGTGCAGGGAAAGTCCCTTGCACGAGTGAACACATCTTGCGAGCAGCAGCACTGGGCTTTCTGTGCTAATAGATGTCAAATAGACAAGTAACAATATCTGTATAATTTTACATGGGGCAAAAAATTTTGCCCAACAGAGGACTACGTCCTTCTGTAATAAAAAAAAAGGCAGCAATACAGAAAAGTGAAATGTTTGCAGCATTGGTTAATCACCTTAGGACAAGTCCAATAGCCCCTGTTTTAAACTTTGCACAACTGAGGACTGGTATTTGACAAAATTTTTAACAATAAGGGAACATTGGAAGAATTGAACACTATTTCAAACTAATGGAAAAGTATGTGATATGTTACAAATTTTACAGAATATCTCTTCAAAAGAGCTTCAGCAACACCATTCGATTTGTTTCCCATGAGCCTCCACAACCAAAAGTATTGAATAGGCCCTTATTCGTATTTCGTTAACTATTTAGAACTATGTATGTTTCAACAAAATCTTGCTGAAAACTACAGCTAACTGAGCACCACCTAAGAAATTTATGTATTATGTATAAAATCATACAGAGAAGAAAAGACTTCTTCATGTTATAAAATGCTTAGGTACTCAGATCCTCACTACAGGACAACAATACCTGAACTTAAGCAGCTTTTGCACAGAAAAAGCAGTCTGGGATTTCTCTCAGTGTTTCATTTTTCTTGGTAGCATAGCCAATAAGCAGGTGCTTATTCTACAAGAATTCCTTGGTCTTGGTTTCTCATACTTACAAACTGCTGCAGATATAATGAAGCTCATTCCAAGCTCTGTTCATCACGTCCACTTAACAATTCTCAAAGTTTACTCTAGACAGCCTGATCTAGTGGGAGGTGTCCCTGCTCATGGCAGAGGGGTTGGAACTGGGTGATCCTTGTGGTCCCTTCCAACCCTGACAGATTCTGATCTGTTTTAGCAGAGGACTTTAGAGCCCTAATGGCTCAATGGTTTGACTTGATGATCTTAAAGGTCCCTTCCAACCTAAAGGATTCTATGATTCTATGATTCTATGATTAATGCAAATAGTACAAAGTGTTCATAGAATAGCTTAAGTATCCTGAAAGACTTCAATTCACCTTCTCAATCTATCCAACTGCCTATAAATAAGTCTGTTCGGAATTATTACTGTAGAATTTATAGTTATGCGGCTTTAAAATTAATGAGATGCAATATGAAACACTAAATCAAATTTTCATTTGTTCATATTTTCCTAGATCATAATTTCTAATAAATAGAAACAGAGGGGAGAAGATAGAAACTTCAATTACAGTTAACAATACAAATACTTCCATTAAAAAGTCAGTAATTGCATAAACATTATATATATGGATCTATACATGTATAATACATTTTCTTCATTCTAATTATGCAACATCTCAGTTATGTTAGGATTACACAAACAGAAAGGAAGAATGCTCGCCATACTACAGAAATAACTGCTGTCTGCTCTCTGGCAGCAACAAAGAAAGAAAAATCTTGGTGGAAATGCAAACAAACAAACAATAATCTATCTCATTTCCAGCAATTTGTAAATTATGTTGCAACTGCAATTAAAAAAATACATGTTTTTAAAAGAGCAGTAAATTATATGTTGGTCTCCTACAAACCTACTTGCACTGTCAGCCTGAGATATTAGTTTGATGAGGATTGTTACCTTCATCTCTGATTAACTTCTTCTCTTTTTAGATATAATTCTAAAATAAATTGTTTTATATTCCTAAACGGACCTTGGTCTCTGTTTCAGTAGTTCTCCCATAAGGAGAAAGAGTATAGCAGGACCTGAAATAATGTAAGGTATATAGTTAATTTAAGAAGTTTAATAAAGCAATTTTTACCATGTTAAATCTACTCAGGAGTTCTTTCTTCTTTAGTAAATAGAATGATATAGTTCAGAATTATTCAGTTTTAATTCTTCATCAGTGAAGTCAAGAGTTATGATGCCTCATGAGAGCTCTAAGAAATGCTACATTTGATCGAGCTCTTATTAACTGTAACAGCAGCTGAAGTGGGCTCCATTTTTCCCTTGACATCTCCACTGTACTACAGGCAAATAAACCTTTTTAATTTCTGTTCCTTTACCCTTTCACAGGTAATATGTTTGTTTATAATGAAGTAAAAAAAAAAAAGTCCTGTTTAATCTAGGGATATATGTTCAATCACTTTTTGAGATTACTGTTTCTTTTCATAATTGTAAATAAATTTAAAGTTGATTAGTTGGATTAATCAAATGCTTGAAGAAATACAGAGCACTTAAACCTTCCACTGAATTACAGGGGTTTAGACCTATTTTAGGTCTAAACCCTCAACACATAACATTCTTTTACAGTATGGCTGTAATTTTATCTACCACTCAGGCAGCACAAGAACATACACGAATCACTGAAATATACAAAATGCCTAAAAATAAGTTTTTCCTCTGATACGGACATGGTACACATCATATTCACAATGAAAAGCGCAAAAAGTATAGTGGGATTTGTCCCCCTGCAAGCACCAGCTTTGACAAAGGGAGAATGCTGAAAGGTCACACTGTTAGTAAGCCACATCATTTCTGCACATTTAGAATATTCCAGTGCTGGATGGATATTACAGTGGATTTATGTTTATGGGAATCACCTGGAAAAAGTATAGGAAGAAACAAAACCAAGTTGCACACTTTTTGTTACTCAGAGGCAGAAAAGCTGTCCAGAACAATTTGCTCTAAATGGCTGTTTTAGCTCAAAAGAGGCCCTGAAGTGAAGAATAAACAAACTGTCACAGGAACACAGAGTAAGTCTCTTAAGATCAGGGTTAAGGTTCATTGGTAGAATTGCTCTAAGGCAAAACATTACTGCATCTTGGATTAATCTTGGCATGTAGATAAATATAAAGGTACAGCAGTAATGCACATATAGTGCCTTTTTTGTAACCCTTGCACATGCAATACAGCCAAATGCATTACACAAAATGTAATATCTAGTGAAAATGAAATATGAATTCTAAATATGTTGAAACAGAGGTTTAGAAATTCAGAAAACTAGACAATAATAAACAAAACTTAGATAAATATGCTCTGCTGTTGCAGTCTTACACAAATTGCATTATCCTTGTTTAAGCTAAAACACAGACTCCAGTCAAACATGTATCTCAAAAAAAAAAGGACAGTTTTCCCATCTACAACTTGCCTTTAGCTTCTTTCTCCCCCACAAAGCCTCAACATTTTATTTTTCATTTTAAAAGATTATTTTAACATATTTTGACCCTCCCATGAAGAAAGCCAGACACACAGAGTGCATTTCCATGCTGGAGGACAAAGTGCAAGATTCAGAGAACCAGATACAGAAGCTTCTGCACACACCCTGTGGAGGGGTTAATCCTTCACATTTATTTAAATATTATTATATTATGTTACTGAATAAATATTCCATTTCCCATCAATTAAAAGTAAAGTTGTACCAAAACACTCTTATCTTCTGTTTGGTCATTCATTGCACACAAGCATCAGAGTTCAGAATTTATCTCTATCTCTCTCACCCCCAGAAACATGCCTCACTGTAGACTCCCCTGCCCATTTCAGCTTTTGAGAGATGGGGCAGAAGTATGAGCACACAGACTGCAGTCTCAACTCCAGTAGTCTGTTCTCCTTTGCCAGCTTCAAAGCCATATCCATTGCTCAGCTTCAGGCAGCTGGACATGAAGAAGTTGGGACAGTCCTTGTTGCAAGAGTGGGACTCAGCAAGGACCTCCTGTTTCCTCCCACGGGAGGTTCCTTGTTCACTGTGGACTCTGGTTTTAATTAACACAACACCTCACCCTGTGCAAAAGTCACATATCACCACACGAATATGGTGATAAACATTTCCAGCTAGCAAAGGACTCTTCCTATTGCAAAACCAGAACTGTATCAAGCTGTACATACGTCCACACTTCTTAACCTTCCTCATTATTTGCAGAACATAGCTGAGGGAAGAGGATGAAAGGGGAGAAGCTATTCTTTTGACACCAAGTGTCTACATCGCAGTGCAGCATTGCGTGGTCAGTTCTCCTCCCTAATAAATAATGCTGGCCAGCATTATTCATTACACCAAGAACAGTAACAGCCCACCAGATCTCTGGACAGAGTGAACTCCTGAGGATGGTGCAGGTCACTTACCAAGCTTCTCCATTTGCTGATACTCTGCTCCCTTCACAGGCTTCTTGGCACAGAAAGGTGGAATGTTCCCTCAGGCCTCAAATATTAGTTCTTTTTTCCATTATGGTGTTTTAGCAACTCTTACACTCTCCAGGACTTCTCTGACCTGAAACAAAGTCAGGAGCAGCACTGGTAACAGAGGCTTTCCCAGGCCAATTTCTAACATTATTAAACTGGTTTTAACACAATGTGCAAGTAGGGACTAATAGGAAGAGCTGCTGCTGACATGCATGGAGGGAGGAGTCTTTAGAATGGAAGAATTCAAGCAGGCCTTGAAAGAGTTTTCCACAGAAGTGGATGGAGAATGCACATGCAGATGTGGCAGGACATGTTCCTTGCAGAATGACAGAATTTTAGGAGTAGGATCTTGTGCTCATGAAATCACTCACCAGTCGGAAGCAGTTATGAGCTTGCACATGCAGTTTCACAGCAGCTTCTCTACCAGCTTCAATAGCAGTATCACTGCTCTAAAGCACCAGCATCCATATGCCAGCTTCAAGACATTTCATACAAGCAGTTATAGGAGGTGCTAAAGGCTTGGGGTGGCTAAGAAGTGGAAGAGGTCTTCAGATAGCCATTACCAATCAGACCGACATTCAAAAATCTAATTTGCGACTCACATAATTTCACTATAACTAGATGTTTTGAGCACATGAACATACAGATCATTTCAATGTACACTGCACATGAGTTACTTTCTCTGTATATGAACAAGCAGCTAGTAGGCTTACAATGGTTTGGCTTTGAGTGAATAGTTAATGCTTGGGTTTATTCTTAAAGTACATTGCTATATGGGTCCTGCAGATGCCTGTGTCAAATTAACTGATAGTTGTATAGTAAAATCTAATTACAAATTGATTAAAATTGTTCAAACCATTATAGCCTTCCTCATAAACTCACATCATATGTCACTTGTGTGTAGGTATGCAGAGTGTCTCTTAATTCCCCAACTCCCTTGATCCCCAGGAATGAAGGGACTCTCTGATTGCCCACATCAGCTCCGTAAACAAGCAGGCTCCTGGAAACACCCCATATGAGAATACCTCTGGGTCTCAGGTGCAGGGTTTGTTAGCTCAATCTAATTGATGGCCCTGACCACACTGGTATCCAAATGGATGATTTGTCACTACTATCAACCTTCAGTCAGGTCAACAAAATCACCTTCTTGCCTTTGTCAGACATTTACAGCCTGTTCTACTGTGCCTGGCCCTCTAATGTTAAAGTAGTACCATTTGTTGAGCAATGGCAATAGCAAAAGAGCCTCCTCCAAAAAAAGGAATGACATATGGTTAGCAGCAGTGTCACTAGAGTCAAGTTTTTAAGCAAACAGGCAGTTAAACTCCTAAAGATATTGGAACTGTGCAACTTTACTGTTCTGAACTTAATATATAGGTGTTCACAGCTGTGGATTGAGGTAGGCCACAGTCTGCAGAAACAAGGAATAACTTCCCTTGGAACTGATTTATCTGCTATTTTTTAGAGGACCAAGTGAAAGCAGGCATGCCATCTATAAGACACCTAGCAGTTCAAAAAGCCTAATCTCTGAAAATGATCTATTATTTCTTGTCTTGTGAATTTTGAGGAGACACATCATTAATCACCTTATAAACTCCGTGATATTAGTACAGAGAACTAAACACACTTGTGCCAACACAAGTTTAAATTTTACTTATTCATGTATTTATTAATTATAGTTTGTAATATACTTAACATAAATCAGCTCGTGGTAGCAGCAGGTTAGCATCAGGAAGCAGCAGGAGCTGACTGCTCTGCTGGGGAGAGTGAACACAGAGCCAATGGTGACAGTGGCCTTACCAGCAAGGTCCATATGGGACCATAAGTTTGATATGGCCAGGCATGGGCACATGTACCACATAGCTCAGATAAGGCCTTGGCCAAAAGGAGGAGGTCCTGAGGAGGCCCCCTCACCACCCCTTCTCACACTGCTCTTTTCACAGCAGTCTCATCCAAGGCTACACAGCTGCACTGTGTCAGGGCTGGCCTCGAATGCAGGCAGCCAAACTCACTCCCAGGAGAGAAGGGGCTGCCCAGCCTCTTGGTGCTCTCAAGGTCCTGCCAGCTGGGAGGAGGCTCCTTATTCAGCCCCATGGTCTAGTTCCTGCATTCCCCACTGTTGGTTCTCCCAGATGCACACGTAACAACGTAGCTTCAGCCCATCCTAAAGCCCTAGGCCCTCCACAGAGCTGCACGGTAACTGCAGCATTCATACACCCGTCCCCACCCTCCATGCCCTGTGCCTTCTGCAGTTCAAGGGGAAAAAATGTTTCTGGATGCCACCAATTTCACAAAATACCTACTCCACAGAGTAAACAACTCACCTGCAAGCAGGAGAAACCAATCCACTTCTAAAACATGGACAGAGCAGGCAAGGCTCAGGAACACACAGAAGAAGGAAGAAGCTGGGTTAAATGTGATGGCAGGCTAAAGTCACTGTCTCACAAGGCACAGCAAACCCCCGTAAGACCCAGTGTACCACAGACCCTCAGCATAGCTCCGTGGCTGAGGAACTAAGATCTCTGGGGTAGGCCTCCAGAAAATCTCAGGAGAAATAGCTACAGCAGTATGGAAAGTATGGGAATATACTAATAGCATGCTTCCATCCCCAAAGCAGGAATTTCTGAAAATAAGACCAACTGTCCCATACATGCTTGCTCACAAAACACAAGAAAACATTGAAGCAAGAACACATCCCAAGAGCAGGGTTGACTTGGCACTAGAGCTGATCTTGAAAACTCTTTCCTTAAAGTTTAGTAACTAACAGAATAACTGGCTGTCTTTCTTCAATCACATCTATTGTAACTGAAAAAATAGAAGACATCTATTCAGTCTGAATTCTCTCTTTACAAATGTCACAGAGTGTGCAAATGTCACACTAGTCATATGTTGAATGCCTGAATAGTGATATCGTGTTTTCTGATGTTCTGAACAAGCAATCTGATATTAAAAGTCAAGGCCAAAGCCACAGAATCACTATATTTTATTTACCTTGAAACAAACATTCATCAGTTCTGAGCTGACATCTACTGGTAGAAGACTGCAACAGTGTAGGACACTGGCCACAATCAGGAAACACATTGCAACATACTTTGTTAAGGATCTGCAAGTTGTCCCTGGTGAATGATCTGCGATTGGAAATGATGAAAGCTCATAGAAGTATAAATTTCATGTAATTCTGCTGTGAGGGAAGTAATCTTTTGGAGAGGGATTAGCCACATAGCGAGGGATCAAACTCCTCAATCTTCACCCCAAGCTTTGCATTTCAAGCATAAATTTGAGTCAATTTCATTAATGCAAACGATTGTGCTGAAATTCATTTTAGTCAGATCTGCTTTGAGTTAGCTCAGATCTTGAAGGGTATGAACACATAATAGCTTGCAACTGTGTTAGAGCAGTTCAAAAAGTTCTTAAGTCTCAGCTGAGGCACAGTAATTAATAACATGCACATCCTCCTCGCTAGCTGCAATATAGAATGAACCCAGCTTGCACAAAGCCACCACTGAAGAGCGTTTAAAAATTCAAGTTATTCTGGAATAAACCACCACTAAATCAGAAAAAGATTGTTTTCTCAGGGACCTGAGCCAGTGTAAGAACCCTAGTTCAACAAAACCAATTCAGTATGCAGGTAAGGCTGTGGATGCATCTTTTCCACCTCCAGTTTCTCACATAGCATAATGAAGAGATTGGCAGCATGAGGAGCACCTAAACCTTTCAACACACATGAAAATAACACTCAGATTCTCTGGAGACAATCATATGATAGCAGCACTCCCACAGATACTGTCCAAACTACTATAAATTACATGATTTAGCATATTTTACATAACAGAAATTAGATCCCTAATTTATGACTTAACACAGGATTTTAACATGTACCACTGCTTTAGGCAAACATTAGAGGACCTCCTAGTAAAGAGCAGGTTCCTTTCTGACATAATCAAAGAGGGCATCCCATGAAGAAAAAGAAAAAGCTGAAATTCAGACTCAATGCACTGTTTTGTTTCTCCTATTCTTTGCACCCTAGCTGGTTTGAATAACCACAAACTACACAAATTTAGTGCTGATGTGGAGTATCAACATGCTAGGGAGTACAAAAATATACTGAACAACCCAGTCATTTTGTCTTGGTGACCTATTTAAATCTTTGGTTCTGAAAAGCATGATGAGATTCTGGTTCTGCACACCATGAAAAGAGCCCCCTTTTCCATGTCAGAGGAGTTCATAGGTTTTTTCCCATTCTGTCTGTATGCCTAAAGGTCATGGAATGTGATAAAAAACTGATGTGTACTTGAACTCTTCAGAATAATGCATGAAAGTTCTATATAGAGACGACTGCAAACGAGTCTTCAAGTAACTTTGCACTTCTTTTCATGTTGAGTGTACAGGGGGATGGACACTTTTACAGGATACCCTCCCTTCCAAAGCAGAGCAGCCCCCACATCTGCATTCAGGTGTGATCTCTGGAAGCACAGAAGCAAGCTGGCTATCACAAATGAAGGCCTGAACAGACAGAAAATATTTTGAGAAAGTAATTAGTAAAATGGAATACAGGTAAAGAAAGAACTTAAAAGATCCAAGGAGTAAGCAGACATCCCTTACCAACACAATGATCAACAAGGTCAGGCAGGAGCAAAGCAGCTGGAGGGACACATTTGTTTCAGGCGAGATGAAGTGCCAGAACTAAAATCGAGGCAGAGGAGACTGCTCATCCGCAGGCTGGCAGAGACCAGCAGCAGGGATACAGGGAGCATCTCACTAGCTGAACGTCAGAAATAATTGACTCAATTGTTATGATAGAGTTTAGGAATTAATTTTCAGGGAGATAAATAGGTAGTTGCCAGCTCCATCAGCTGATGAGGTAATATGGCCCTGGCCAGGGATCATTCTGCAATAGTCCCTTGGTTGGACACTAGCTGAAGGCTGAGTTAGTGAAGTGTGAGATTTCTCTAGCAAGTGAGACCACTCGAATGGATGAGAAAAGCAGCAGTAAGCAGGAACAGTGCAACCTCATGGAATGGATGAATTTTTTCATTGTCATTTCCTGTATGTGCCAAAGATGTGCCTGGACAACTTTCATGGGTACTCTGCCCTAGAGTCACAGGTGAAGGTAGTTATTTATAACTGGGAAAATAATACAATGGGTTAAGTGAATAGTATAGGCAAATGACACTTAGCTATCATTTACCCCGACGGAAACCTAAGGCAACTCTGTTGAAGTTAGTAGGGTTATTCCAAATTTACAGGAGTATCTGAGAGCCAAAACAGGCTATAAATTAAAGCAGTAGTCATCAACGTCAATTTCTATGCCTTGCTGTGATGCAGAGCTGACTCCTGAAATCACATGTAGTTTGTGGGGAGTTTCAGTGCCCACGACTGTGTTTCTCACGTGTTCTGAAGTATCTGTTACTTGCACAGCTATGTGTGCTGCCACACAGCATTCATGGTGTGAAGCAGTACTTTAAATGCTCACAAGGAGAAAGAAATTTACATCCCTGAAGTTAATACTTTTGGAAGTACCATTCAAGTATAATAAATTAAACCAAATCAAAGTCTTCGTTCACAAGATTTCAGTTTTGCTTGCTCTTCACATGTTGCGAGGTTGATTCAGCAGTCTCAGAGCAACAGCCAAAAACACAAAGCAAGCATATGTCAAGGTGAATTATTAACATATCCATCAAATTAACAGTAGGATAATGCTGTCCATACATGATGAAACTACCAAGTGCTAAAAGGTAAGTGCACAGTGAGGGAGAAGAAAAAAGGCAGGTCAGGAATCTGATTTTTAAATTATCTTTCCTCACTTATCCCCATTTCTCCCTAAGATTTTATTTGCAGATCACAGCCCATTCAATTCTGCAAAGCATTTTCCTTTGTTCAATGTTCTGTTCCAAACACAGAGACAACAGTGCTGAAATGCAGTAATAAATGCAGCAGCACCTTGAGGGTTGTTTTTAAACCAGTGCTAGGAAGTAATGCTACAGTAGCTCAGAGACAGTCTTGAAATCCTACTCAGAATAGATCTAGGTGGGCACAATTCAGAGAACTGCTGCAGGAATGACTGCATGAGCGCTTTCACCAGTGCACTCTCTCCAGGGAAGCACCCAAGCATTTTAGAAAAAGTACAATAGCTAGGAAGGCTACAGACAGCCACCAGTATCTTAACCATGATATCCTACATTATAAGCAAGGGACAGCAGAGTATTCTTTTAGTATAGACATCTGTGAAAATACAGCTCCCCATTTCCTTTTTCTTTTTTTCCATGTAGTCTTT